>NW_028188766.1:0-41337 GCF_978046115.1 Saccoglossus kowalevskii | reverse complement strand
GAAAAGTGTGGCAAAGTACGGAAAAGTTGTGGCAAAGTCGTGGCTAAGTACTGAAAAGAGTGGCAAAGTACAGAAAAGTTGTGGCAAAGTGCTGCAAAGTCGTGGCAAAGTACTGAAAAGTGTGGCAAAGTATTGAAAAGTTGTGGCAAAGTGCTGAAAAGTGTGGCAAAGTACTGAAAAGTTGTGGCAAAGTGCTGAAAAGTGTGGCAAAGTACTGAAAAGTTGTGGCAAAGTCGTGGCAAAGTACTGAAAAGAGTGGTAATGTGCTGCAAAGTCGTGGCAAAGTACTGAAAAGTGTGGCAAAGTACTGAAAAGTTGTGACAAAGTGCTGAAAAGTGTGGCAAAGTACTGAAAAGTTGTGGCAAAGTGCTGAAAAGTGTGGCAAAGTGCTGCAAAGTCGTGGCAAAGTACTGAAAAGTGTGGCAAAGTACTGAAAAGTTGTGACAAAGTGCTGAAAAGTGTGGCAAAGTACTGAACAGTTGTGGCAAAGTGCTGAAAAGTAGTGGCAAAGTACTGAAAAGTCGTGGCAAAGTACTGAAAAGTGTGACAAAGTACTGAAAAGTTGTGGCGAAGTGCTAAAAAGTCGTGGCAAAGTACTGAAAAGTGTGGCAAAGTACGGAAAAGTTGTGGCAAAGTCGTGGCTAAGTACTGAAAAGAGTGGCAAAGTACAGAAAAGTTGTGGCAAAGTGCTGCAAAGTCGTGGCAAAGTACTGAAAAGTGTGGCAAAAGTACTGAAAAGTTGTGGCAAAGTGCTGAAAAGTGTGGCAAAGTACTGAAAAGTTGTGGCAAAGTGCTGAAAAGTGTGGCAAAGTACTGAAAAGTTGTGGCAAAGTGCTGAAAAGTAGTGGCAAAGTACTGAAAAGTCGTGGCAAAGTCGTGGCAAAGTACTGAAAAGTTGTGGCAAAGTGCTGAAAAGTAGTGGCAAAGTACTGAAAAGTCGTGGCAAAGTCGTGGCAATGTACTGAAAAGTGTGGCAAAGTACTGAAAAGTTGTGGCAAAGTGCTGCAAAGTCGTGGCAAAGTACTGAAAAGTGTGGCAAAGTACTGAAAAGTTGTGGCAAGGTGCTGAAAAGTGTGGCAAAGTACTGAAAAGTTGTGGCAAAGTGCTGAAAAGTATGGCAAAGTGCTGCAAAGTCGTGGCAAAGTACTGAAAAGTGTGGCAAAGTACTGAAAAGTTGTGGCAAAGTGCTGAAAAGTGTGGCAAAGTACTGAAAAGTGTGGCAAAGTACTGAAAAGTGTGGCAAAGTGTTGAAAAGTAGTGGCAAAGTGCTGAAAAGTGTGGCAAAGTACTGAAAAGTTGTGGCCAAGTCGTGGCAAAGTGCTGAAAAGTGTGGCATAACACTGAAAAGTTGTGGCAAAGTGCTGAAAAGTAGTGGGACAGTTCTGAAGAGCAGTTGCAAAGTACTGAAAAGTGTGGCAAAGTACTGAAACGTCGTGGCAAAGTCGTGGCAAAGTACTGAAAAGTGTGGCAAAGTACTGAAAAGTTGTGGCAAAGTGCTGAAAGGTGTGGCAAAGTACTGAAAAGTAGTGGCAAAGTACTGAAAAGTTGTGGCCAAGTCGTGGCAAAGTACTGAAAAGAGTGGCAAAGTGCTGCAAAGTCGTGGCAAAGTACTGAAAAGTGTGTCAAAGTACTGAAAAGTTGTGGCAAAGTGCTGAAAGAGTGGCAAAGTACTGAAAAGTTGTGGCAAAGTGCTGAAAAGTTGTGGCAAAGTACTGAAAAGTTGTGGCAAAGTGCTGAAAAGTTGTGGCAAAGTGCTGAAAAGTGTGGCAAAGTACTGAAAAGTCGTGGTAAAGTACTGAAAAGTGTGGCAAAGTACTGAAAAGTTGTGGCAAAGTACTGAAAAGTGTGGCAAAGTACTGAAAAGTCGTGGTAAAGTACTGAAAAGTGTGGCAAAGTACTGAAAAGTTGTGGCAAAGTGCTGAAAAGAGTGGCAAAGTACTGAAAAGTTGTGGCAAAGTGCTGAAAAGTCGTGGCAAAGTACTGAAAAGTGTGGCAAAGTGCTGAAAAGTAGTGACAAAGTACTGAAAAGTTTGGCAAAGTACTGGAAACTTGTGGCAAAGTGCTGAAAAGTAATGGCAAAGTGCTGAAAATTGTGGCAAAGTACTGTAAAGTTGTGGCAAAGTGCTGAAAATTAGTGTCAAAGTAATGAAAAGCAGTGGCAAAGTACTGAAAAGTGTGGCAAAGTACTGAACAGTTGTGGCAAAGTCTTGGCAAAGTACTGAAAAGTGTGGTAAAGTACTGAAAAGTTGTGGCAAAGTCGTGGCAAAGTACTGAAAAGTGTGGAAAAAGTACTGTAAAGTTGTGGCAAAGTGCTGAAAAGCAGTGGCAAAGTACTGAAAAGTTGTGGCAAAGTGCTGAAAAGTGTGGCATAACACTGAAAAGTTGTGGCAAAGTGCTGAAAAGTAGTGGGAAAGTTCTGAAGAGCAGTTGCAAAGTACTGAAAAGTGTGGCAAAGTACTGAAAAGTCGTGGCAAAGTCGTGGCAAAGTACTGAAAAGTGTGGCAAAGTACTGAAAAGTTGTGGCAAAGTGCTGAAAAGTAGTGGCAAAGTGCTGAAAAGTGTGGCAAAGTACTGAAAAGTTGTGGCCAAGTCGTGGCAAAGTGCTGAAAAGTGTGGCATAAGACTGAAAAGTTGTGGCAAAGTGATGAAAAGTAGTGGGACAGTTCTGAAGAGCAGTTGCAAAGTACTGAAAAGTGTGGCAAAGTACTGAAACGTCGTGGCAAAGTCGTGGCAAAGTACTGAAAAGTGTGGCAAAGTACTGAAAAGTTGTGGCAAAGTGCTGAAAAGTAGTGGCAAAGTGCTGAAAAGTGTGGCAAAGTACTGAAAAGTTGTGGCCAAGTCGTGGCAAAGTACTGAAAAGAGTGGCAAAGTGATGCAAAGTCGTGGCAAAGTACTGAAAAGTGTGGCAAAGTACTGAAAAGTTGTGGCAAAGTGCTGAAAAGTGTGGCAAAGTACTGAAAAGTTGTGGCAAAGTGCTGAAAAGTAGTGGCAAAGTACTGAAAAGTCGTGGCAAAGTCGTGGCAAAGTACTGAAAAGTTGTGGCGAAGTGCTGAAAAGTCGTGGCAAAGTACTTAAAAGTGTGGCAAAGTACTGAAAAGTTGTGGCAAAGTGCTGAAAAGGGTGGCAAAGTACTGAAAAGTTGTGGCAAAGTGCTGAAAAGTGTGGAAAAAGTACTGTAAAGTTGTGGCAAAGTGCTGAAAAGCAGTGGCAAAGTACTGAAAAGTTGTGGCAAAGTGCTGAAAAGTGTGGCATAACACTGAAAAGTTGTGGCAAAGTGCTGAAAAGTAGTGGGAAAGTTCTGAAGAGCAGTTGCAAAGTACTGAAAAGTGTGGCAAAGTACTGAAAAGTCGTGGCAAAGTCGTGGCAAAGTACTGACAAGTGTGGCAAAGTGCTGAAAAGTTGTGGCAAAGTGCTGAAAAGTAGTGGCAAAGTGCTGCAAAGTCGTGGCAAAGTACTGAAAAGTGTGGCAAAGTACTGAAAAGTTGTGGCAAAGTGCTGAAAAGTGTGGCAAAGTACTGAAAAGTTGTGGCAATGTGCTGAAAAGTGTGGCAAAGTACTGAAAAGTTGTGGCAAAGTGCTGAAAAGTGTGGCAAAGTACTGAAAAGTTGTGGCAAAGTGCTGAAAAGTAGTGGCAAAGTACTGAAAAGTCGTGGCAAAGTCGTGGCAAAGTACTGAAAAGTGTGGCAAAGTACTGAAAAGTTGTGGCAAAGTGCTGAAAAGTGTGGCAAAGTACTGAAAAGTTGTGGCAAAGTGCTGAAAAGTAGTGGCAAAGTACTGAAAAGTCGTGGCAAAGTCGTGGCAAAGTACTGAAAAGTTGTGGCGAAGTGCTGAAAAGTCGTGGCAAAGTACTTAAAAGTGTGGCAAAGTACTGAAAAGTTGTGGCAAAGTGCTGAAAAGTGTGGCAAAGTACTGAAAAGTTGTGGCAAAGTGCTGAAAAGTGTGGAAAAAGTACTGTAAAGTTGTGGCAAAGTGCTGAAAAGCAGTGGCAAAGTACTGAAAAGTTGTGGCAAAGTGCTGAAAAGTGTGGCATAACACTGAAAAGTTGTGGCAAAGTGCTGAAAAGTAGTGGGAAAGTTCTGAAAAGTCGTGGCAAAGTCGTGGCAAAGTACTGACAAGTGTGGCAAAGTACTGAAAAGTTGTGGCAAAGTGCTGAAAAGTAGTGGCAAAGTGCTGCAAAGTCGTGGCAAAGTACTGAAAAGTGTGGCAAAGTACTGAAAAGTTGTGGCAAAGTGCTGAAAAGTGTGGCAAAGTACTGAAAAGTTGTGGCAATGTGCTGAAAAGTGTGGCAAAGTACTGAAAAGTTGTGGCAAAGTGCTGAAAAGTGTGGCAAAGTACTGAAAAGTTGTGGCAAAGTGCTGAAAAGTAGTGGCAAAGTACTGAAAAGTCGTGGCAAAGTCGTGGCAAAGTACTGAAAAGTGTGGCAAAGTACTGAAAAGTTGTGGCAAAGTGCTGAAAAGTGTGGCAAAGTACTGAAAAGTTGTGGCAAAGTGCTGAAAAGTAGTGGCAAAGTACTGAAAAGTCGTGGCAAAGTCGTGGCAAAGTACTGAAAAGTTGTGGCGAAGTGCTGAAAAGTCGTGGCAAAGTACTTAAAAGTGTGGCAAAGTACTGAAAAGTTGTGGCAAAGTGCTGAAAAGTGTGGCAAAGTACTGAAAAGTTGTGGCAAAGTGCTGAAAAGTGTGGAAAAAGTACTGTAAAGTTGTGGCAAAGTGCTGAAAAGCAGTGGCAAAGTACTGAAAAGTTGTGGCAAAGTGCTGAAAAGTGTGGCATAACACTGAAAAGTTGTGGCAAAGTGCTGAAAAGTAGTGGGAAAGTTCTGAAGAGCAGTTGCAAAGTACTGAAAAGTGTGGCAAAGTACTGAAAAGTCGTGGCAAAGTCGTGGCAAAGTACTGAAAAGTGTGGCAAAGTACTGAAAAGTTGTGGCAAAGTGCTGAAAATTAGTGGCAAAGTGCTGCAAAGTCGTGGCAAAGTACTGAAAAGTGTGGCAAAGTACTGAAAAGTTGTGGCAAAGTGCTGAAAAGTGTGGCAAAGTACTGAAAAGTTGTGGCAAAGTGCTGAAAAGTGTGGCAAAGTACTGAAAAGTTGGGGCAAAGTGCTGAAAAGTGTGGCAAAGTACTGAAAAGTTGTGGCAAAGTGCTGAAAAGTAGTGGCAAAGTACTGAAAAGTCGTGGCAAAGTCGTGGCAAAGTACTGAAAAGTGTGGCAAAGTACTGAAAAGTTGTGGCGAAGTGCTGAAAAGTCGTGGCAAATTACTGAAAAGTGTGGCAAAGTACGGAAAAGTTGTGGCAAAGTCGTGGCTAAGTACTGAAAAGAGTGGCAAAGTACAGAAAAGTTGTGGCAAAGTGCTGCAAAGTCGTGGCAAAGTACTGAAAAGTGTGGCAAAGTACTGAAAAGTTGTGGCAAAGTGCTGAAAAGTGTGGCAAAGTACTGAAAAGTTGTGGCAAAGTGCTGAAAAGTAGTGGCAAAGGGCTGAAAAGTGTGGAAAAAGTACTGTAAAGTTGTGGCAAAGTGCTGAAAAGCAGTGGCAATGTACTGAAAAGTTGTGGCAAAGTGCAGAAAAGTGTGGCATAACACTGAAAAGTTGTGGCAAAGTGCTGAAAAGTATTGGGAAAGTTCTGAAGAGCAGTTGCAAAGTACTGAAAAGTGTGGCAAAGTACTGAAAAGTCGTGGCAAAGTCGTGGCAAAGTACTGAAAAGTGTGGCAAAGTACTGAAAAGTTGTGGCAAAGTGCTGAAAAGTAGTGGCAAAGTGCTGAAAAGTGTGGCAAAGTACTGAAAAGTTGTGGCCAAGTCGTGGCAAAGTACTGAAAAGAGTGGCAAAGTGCTGCAAAGTCGTGGCAAAGTACTGAAAAGTGTGGCAAAGTACTGAAAAGTTGTGGCAAAGTGCTGAAAAGTGTGGCAAAGTACTGAAAAGTTTTGGCAAAGTGCTGAAAAGTAGTGGCAAAGTACTGAAAAGTCGTGGCAAAGTCGTGGCAAAGTACTGAAAAGTGTGGCAAAGTACTGAAAAGTTGTGGCGAAGTGCTGAAAAGTCGTGGCAAAGTACTGAAAAGTGTGGCAAAGTACGGAAAAGTTGTGGCAAAGTCGTGGCTAAGTACTGAAAAGAGTGGCAAAGTACAGAAAAGTTGTGGCAAAGTGCTGCAAAGTCGTGGCAAAGTACTGAAAAGTGTGGCAAAGTACTGAAAAGTTGTGGCAAAGTGCTGAAAAGTGTGGCAAAGTACTGAAAAGTTGTGGCAAAGTGTTGAAAAGTGTGGCAAAGTACTGAAAAGTTGTGGCAAAGTGCTGAAAAGTAGTGGCAAAGTACTGAAAAGTCGTGGCAAAGTCGTGGCAAAGTACTGAAAAGTGTGGCAAAGTACTGAAAAGTTGTGGCGAAGTGCTGAAAAGTCGTGGCAAAGTACTGAAAAGTGTGGCAAAGTACTGAAGAGTTGTGGCAAAGTCGTGGCAAAGTACTGAAAAGAGTGGCAAAGTGCTGCAAAGTCGTGGCAAAGTACTGAAAAGTGTGGCAAAGTACTGAAAAGTTGTGGCAAGGTGCTGACAAGTGTGGCAAAGTACTGAAAAGTTGTGGCAAAGTGCTGAAAAGTATGGCAAAGTGCTGCAAAGTCGTGGCAAAGTACTGAAAAGTGTGGCAAAGTACTGAAAAGTTGTGGCAAAGTGCTGAAAAGTGTGGCAAAGTACTGAAAAGTGTGGCAAAGTACTGAAAAGTGTGGCAAAGTACTGAAAAGTTGTGGCAAAGTCGTGGTAAAGTACTGAAAAGAGTGGCAAATTGCTGCAAAGTCGTGGCAAAGTACTTAAAAGTGTGGCAAAGTACTGAAAAAATGTGGCAAAGTGTTGAAAAGTGTGGCAAAGTACTGAAAAGTTGTGGCAAAGTGCTGAAAAGTGTGGCAAAGTACTGAAAAGTCGTGGCAAAGTACTGAAAAGTGTGGCAAAGTACTGAAAAGTTGTGGCGAAGTGCTGAAAAGTCGTGGCAAAGTACTGAAAAGTGTGGCAAAGTACTGAAAAGTTGTGGCAAAGTGCTGAAAAGTAGTGGCAAAGTGCTGAAAAGTGTGGCAAAGTACTGAAAAGTCGTGGTAAAGTACTGAAAAGTGTGGCAAAGTACTGAAAAGTTGTGGCAAAGTACTGAAAAGTGTGGCAAAGTACTGAAAAGTAGTGGCAAAGTCGTGGCAAAGTACTGAAAAGAGTGGCAAAGTGCTGCAAAGTTGTGGCAAAGTGCTGAAAAGTAATGGTAAAGTGCTGACAATTGTGGCAAAGTACTGTAAAGTTGTGGCAAAGTGCTGAAAATTAGTGTCAAAGTGCTGAAAAGTAATGGTAAAGTGCTGAAAATTGTGGCAAAGTACTGTAAAGTCGTGGCAAAGTACTGAAAACTTGTGGCAAAGTGCTGAAAAGTAATGGTAAAGTGCTGAAAATTGTGGCAAAGTACTGTAAAGTTGTGGTAAAGTACTGAAAAGTTGTGGCAAAGTCGTGGCAAAGTACTGAAAAGTGTGGCAAAGTACTGAAAAGTTGTGGCAAAGTGCTGAAAAGTGTGGCAAAGTACTGAAAAGTTTTGGCAAAGTGCTGAAAAGTAGTGGCAAAGTACTGAAAAGTCGTGGCAAAGTCGTGGCAAAGTACTGAAAAGTGTGGCAAAGTACTGAAAAGTTGTGGCGAAGTGCTGAAAAGTCGTGGCAAAGTACTGAAAAGTGTGGCAAAGTACGGAAAAGTTGTGGCAAAGTCGTGGCTAAGTACTGAAAAGAGTGGCAAAGTACAGAAAAGTTGTGGCAAAGTGCTGCAAAGTCGTGGCAAAGTACTGAAAAGTGTGGCAAAGTACTGAAAAGTTGTGGCAAAGTGCTGAAAAGTGTGGCAAAGTACTGAAAAGTTGTGGCAAAGTGTTGAAAAGTGTGGCAAAGTACTGAAAAGTTGTGGCAAAGTGCTGAAAAGTAGTGGCAAAGTACTGAAAAGTCGTGGCAAAGTCGTGGCAAAGTACTGAAAAGTGTGGCAAAGTAGTGAAAAGTTGTGGCGAAGTGCTGAAAAGTCGTGGCAAAGTACTGAAAAGTGTGGCAAAGTACTGAAGAGTTGTGGCAAAGTCGTGGCAAAGTACTGAAAAGAGTGGCAAAGTGCTGCAAAGTCGTGGCAAAGTACTGAAAAGTGTGGCAAAGTACTGAAAAGTTGTGGCAAGGTGCTGACAAGTGTGGCAAAGTACTGAAAAGTTGTGGCAAAGTGCTGAAAAGTATGGCAAAGTGCTGCAAAGTCGAGGCAAAGTACTGAAAAGTGTGGCAAAGTACTGAAAAGTTGTGGCAAAGTGCTGAAAAGTGTGGCAAAGTACTGAAAAGTGTGGCAAAGTACTGAAAAGTGTGGCAAAGTACTGAAAAGTTGTGGCAAAGTCGTGGTAAAGTACTGAAAAGAGTGGCAAATTGCTGCAAAGTCGTGGCAAAGTACTTAAAAGTGTGGCAAAGTACTGAAAAAATGTGGCAAAGTGCTGAAAAGTGTGGCAAAGTACTGAAAAGTTGTGGCAAAGTGCTGAAAAGTGTGGCAAAGTACTGAAAAGTCGTGGCAAAGTACTGAAAAGTGTGGCAAAGTACTGAAAAGTTGTGGCGAAGTGCTGAAAAGTCGTGGCAAAGTACTGAAAAGTGTGGCAAAGTACTGAAAAGTTGTGGCAAAGTGCTGAAAAGTAGTGGCAAAGTGCTGAAAAGTGTGGCAAAGTACTGAAAAGTCGTGGTAAAGTACTGAAAAGTGTGGCAAAGTACTGAAAAGTTGTGGCAAAGTACTAAAAAGTGTGGCAAAGTACTGAAAAGTAGTGGCAAAGTCGTGGCAAAGTACTGAAAAGAGTGGCAAAGTGCTGCAAAGTTGTGGCAAAGTGCTGAAAAGTAATGGTAAAGTGCTGACAATTGTGGCAAAGTACTGTAAAGTTGTGGCAAAGTGCTGAAAATTAGTGTCAAAGTGCTGAAAAGTAATGGTAAAGTGCTGAAAATTGTGGCAAAGTACTGTAAAGTCGTGGCAAAGTACTGAAAACTTGTGGCAAAGTGCTGAAAAGTAATGGTAAAGTGCTGAAAATTGTGGCAAAGTACTGTAAAGTTGTGGTAAAGTACTGAAAAGTTGTGGCAAAGTCGTGGCAAAGTACTGAAAAGTGTGGAAAAAGTACTGTAAAGTTGTGGCAAAGTGCTGAAAATTAGTGTCAAAGTACTGAAAAGCAGTGGCAAAGTACTGAAAAGTTGTGGCAAAGTGCTGAAAAGTGTGGCATAACACTGAAAAGTTGTGGCAAAGTGCTGAAAAGTAGTGGGAAAGTTCTGAAGAGCAGTTGCAAAGTACTGAAAAGTGTGGCAAAGTACTGAAAAGTCGTGGCAAAGTCGTGGCAAAGTACTGAAAAGAGTGGCAAAGTGCTGCAAAGTCGTGGCAAAGTACTGAAAAGTGTGGCAAAGTACTGAAAAGTTGTGGCAAAGTGCTGAAAAGTGTGGCAAAGTACTGAAAAGTTGTGGCAAAGTGCTGAAAAGTGTGGCAAAGTGCTGCAAAGTCGTGGCAAAGTACTGAAAAGTGTGGCAAAGTACTGAAAAGTTGTGGCAAAGTGCTGAAAAGTAGTGGCAAAGTACTGAAAAGTCGTGGCAAAGTCGTGGCAAAGTGCTGATAAGTGTGGCAAAGTGCTGAAAAGTTGTGGCAAAGTGCTGAAAAGTAGTGGCAAAGTGCTGAAAATTGTGGCAAAGTACTGAAAAGTTGTGGCAAAGTCGTGGCAAAGTACTGAAAAGAGTGGCAAAGTGCTGCAAAGTCGTGGCAAAGTACTGAAAAGTGTGGCAAAGTACTGAAAAGTTGTGGCAAAGTGCTGAAAAGTGTGGCAAAGTACTGAAAAGTTGTGGCAAAGTGCTGAAAAGTGTGGCAAAGTGCTGCAAAGTCGTGGCAAAGTACTGAAAAGTGTGGCAAAGTACTGAAAAGTTGTGGCAAAGTGCTGAAAAGTGTGGCAAAGTACTGAAAAGTTGTGGCATAGTGCTGAAAAGTAGTGGCAAAGTACTGAAAAGTCGTGGCAAAGTCGTGGCAAAGTACTGAAAAGTGTGGCAAAGTACGGAAAAGTTGTGGCAAAGTCGTGGCTAAGTACTGAAAAGAGTGGCAAAGTACAGAAAAGTTGTGGCAAAGTGCTGCAAAGTCGTGGCAAAGTACTGAAAAGTGTGGCAAAGTATTGAAAAGTTGTGGCAAAGTGCTGAAAAGTGTGGCAAAGTACTGAAAAGTTGTGGCAAAGTGCTGAAAAGTGTGGCAAAGTACTGAAAAGTTGTGGCAAAGTCGTGGCAAAGTACTGAAAAGAGTGGTAATGTGCTGCAAAGTCGTGGCAAAGTACTGAAAAGTGTGGCAAAGTACTGAAAAGTTGTGACAAAGTGCTGAAAAGTGTGGCAAAGTACTGAAAAGTTGTGGCAAAGTGCTGAAAAGTGTGGCAAAGTGCTGCAAAGTCGTGGCAAAGTACTGAAAAGTGTGGCAAAGTACTGAAAAGTTGTGACAAAGTGCTGAAAAGTGTGGCAAAGTACTGAACAGTTGTGGCAAAGTGCTGAAAAGTAGTGGCAAAGTACTGAAAAGTCGTGGCAAAGTACTGAAAAGTGTGACAAAGTACTGAAAAGTTGTGGCGAAGTGCTAAAAAGTCGTGGCAAAGTACTGAAAAGTGTGGCAAAGTACGGAAAAGTTGTGGCAAAGTCGTGGCTAAGTACTGAAAAGAGTGGCAAAGTACAGAAAAGTTGTGGCAAAGTGCTGCAAAGTCGTGGCAAAGTACTGAAAAGTGTGGCAAAGTACTGAAAAGTTGTGGCAAAGTGCTGAAAAGTGTGGCAAAGTACTGAAAAGTTGTGGCAAAGTGCTGAAAAGTGTGGCAAAGTACTGAAAAGTTGTGGCAAAGTGCTGAAAAGTAGTGGCAAAGTACTGAAAAGTCGTGGCAAAGTCGTGGCAAAGTACTGAAAAGTTGTGGCAAAGTGCTGAAAAGTAGTGGCAAAGTACTGAAAAGTCGTGGCAAAGTCGTGGCAATGTACTGAAAAGTGTGGCAAAGTACTGAAAAGTTGTGGCGAAGTGCTGAAAAGTCGTGGCAAAGTACTGAAAAGTGTGGCAAAGTACTGAAGAGTTGTGGCAAAGTCGTGGCAAAGTACTGAAAAGAGTGGCAAAGTGCTGCAAAGTCGTGGCAAAGTACTGAAAAGTGTGGCAAAGTACTGACAAGTTGTGGCAAGGTGCTGAAAAGTGTGGCAAAGTACTGAAAAGTTGTGGCAAAGTGCTGAAAAGTATGGCAAAGTGCTGCAAAGTCGTGGCAAAGTACTGAAAAGTGTGGCAAAGTACTGAAAAGTTGTGACAAAGTGCTGAAAAGTGTGGCAAAGTACTGAAAAGTTGTGGCAAAGTGCTGAAAAGTGTGGCAAAGTGCTGCAAAGTCGTGGCAAAGTACTGAAAAGTGTGGCAAAGTACTGAAAAGTTGTGACAAAGTGCTGAAAAGTGTGGCAAAGTACTGAAAAGTTGTTGCAAAGTGCTGAAAAGTAGTGGCAAAGTACTGAAAAGTCGTGGCAAAGTACTGAAAAGTGTGGCAAAGTACTGAAAAGTGTGGCAAAGTACGGAAAAGTTGTGGCAAAGTCGTGGCTAAGTACTGAAAAGAGTGGCAAAGTACAGAAAACTTGTGGCAAAGTGCTGCAAAGTCGTGGCAAAGTACTGAAAAGTGTGGCAAAGTACGGAAAAGTTGTGGCAAAGTCGTGGCTAAGTACTGAAAAGAGTGGCAAAGTACAGAAAACTTGTGGCAAAGTGCTGCAAAGTCGTGGCAAAGTACTGAAAAGTGTGGCAAAGTACTGAAAAGTTGTGGCAAAGTGCTGAAAAGTGTGGCAAAGTACTGAAAAGTTGTGGCAAAGTGCTGAAAAGTGTGGCAAAGTACTGAAAAGTTGTGGCAAAGTGCTGAAAAGTAGTGGCAAAGTACTGAAAAGTCGTGGCAAAGTCGTGGCAAAGTACTGAAAAGTTGTGGCAAAGTGCTGAAAAGTAGTGGCAAAGTACTGAAAAGTCGTGGCAAAGTCGTGGCAATGTACTGAAAAGTGTGGCAAAGTACTGAAAAGTTGTGGCGAAGTGCTGAAAAGTCGTGGCAAAGTACTGAAAAGTGTGGCAAAGTACTGAAGAGTTGTGGCAAAGTCGTGGCAAAGTACTGAAAAGAGTGGCAAAGTGCTGCAAAGTCGTGGCAAAGTACTGAAAAGTGTGGCAAAGTACTGAAAAGTTGTGGCAAGGTGCTGAAAAGTGTGGCAAAGTACTGAAAAGTTGTGGCAAAGTGCTGAAAAGTGTGGCAAAGTACTGAAAAGTTGTGGCAAAGTGCTGAAAAGTGTGGCAAAGTACTGAAAAGTTGTGGCAAAGTGCTGAAAAGTAGTGGCAAAGTACTGAAAAGTCGTGGCAAAGTCGTGGCAAAGTACTGAAAAGTTGTGGCAAAGTGCTGAAAAGTAGTGGCAAAGTACTGAAAAGTCGTGGCAAAGTCGTGGCAATGTACTGAAAAGTGTGGCAAAGTACTGAAAAGTTGTGGCGAAGTGCTGAAAAGTCGTGGCAAAGTACTGAAAAGTGTGGCAAAGTACTGAAGAGTTGTGGCAAAGTCGTGGCAAAGTACTGAAAAGAGTGGCAAAGTGCTGCAAAGTCGTGGCAAAGTACTGAAAATTGTGGCAAAGTACTGAAAAGTTGTGGCAAGGTGCTGAAAAGTGTGGCAAAGTACTGAACAGTTGTGGCAAAGTGCTGAAAAGTATGGCAAAGTGCTGCAAAGTCGTGGCAAAGTACTGAAAAGTGTGGCAAAGTACTGAAAAGTTGTGGCAAAGTGCTGAAAAGTGTGGCAAAGTACTGAAAAGTTGTGGCGAAGTGCTGAAAAGTCGTGGCAAAGTACTGAAAAGTGTGGCAAAGTACTGAAAAGTTGTGGCAAAGTCGTGGCAAAGTACTGTAAAGAGTGGCAAAGTACTGAAAACTTGTGGCAAAGTGCTGAAAAGTAATGGTAAAGTGCTGAAAATTGTGGCAAAGTACTGTAAAGTTGTGGTAAAGTACTGAAAAGTTGTGGCAAAGTCGTAGCAAAGTACTGAAAAGTGTGGAAAAAGTACTGTAAATTTGTGGCAAAGTGCTGAAAATTAGTGTCAAAGTACTGAAAAGCAGTGGCAAAGTACTGAAAAGTTGTGGCAAAGTGCTGAAAAAGTGTGGCATAACACTGAAAAGTTGTGGCAAAGTGCTGAAAAGTAGTGGGAAAGTTCTGAAGAGCAGTTGCAAAGTACTGAAAAGTGTGGCAAAGTACTGAAAAGTCGTGGCAAAGTCGTGGCAAAGTACTGAAAAGAGTGGCAAAGTGCTGCAAAGTCGTGGCAAAGTACTGAAAAGTGTGGCAAAGTACTGAAAAGTTGTGGCAAAGTGCTGAAAAGTGTGGCAAAGTACTGAAAAGTTGTGGCAAAGTGCTGAAAAGTGTGGCAAAGTGCTGCAAAGTCGTGGCAAAGTACTGAAAAGTTGGCAAAGTACTGAAAAGTTGTGGCAAAGTGCTGAAAAGTAGTGGCAAAGTACTGAAAAGTCGTGGCAAAGTCGTGGCAAAGTACTGATAAGTTTGGCAAAGTGCTGAAAAGTTGTGGCAAAGTGCTGAAAAGTAGTGGCAAAGTGCTGAAAATTGTGGCAAAGTACTGAAAAGTTGTGGCAAAGTCGTGGCAAAGTACTGAAAAGAGTGGCAAAGTGCTGCAAAGTCGTGGCAAAGTACTGAAAAGTGTGGCAAAGTACTGAAAAGTTGTGGCAAAGTGCTGAAAAGTGTGGCAAAGTACTGAAAAGTTGTGGCATAGTGCTGAAAAGTAGTGGCAAAGTACTGAAAAGTCGTGGCAAAGTCGTGGCAAAGTACTGAAAAGTGTGG
Source organism: Saccoglossus kowalevskii (assembly GCF_978046115.1). Classification (NCBI taxonomy): domain Eukaryota; kingdom Metazoa; phylum Hemichordata; class Enteropneusta; family Harrimaniidae; genus Saccoglossus; species Saccoglossus kowalevskii. The sequence goes on along the minus strand of NW_028188766.1, from coordinate 27,545 downwards.
CAAAGTACGGAAAAGTTGTGGCAAAGTCGTGGCTAAGTACTGAAAAGAGTGGCAAAGTACAGAAAAGTTGTGGCAAAGTGCTGCAAAGTCGTGGCAAAGTACTGAAAAGTGTGGCAAAGTATTGAAAAGTTGTGGCAAAGTGCTGAAAAGTGTGGCAAAGTACTGAAAAGTTGTGGCAAAGTGCTGAAAAGTGTGGCAAAGTACTGAAAAGTTGTGGCAAAGTCGTGGCAAAGTACTGAAAAGAGTGGCAATGTGCTGCAAAGTCGTGGCAAAGTACTGAAAAGTGTGGCAAAGTACTGAAAAGTTGTGACAAAGTGCTGAAAAGTGTGGCAAAGTACTGAAAAGTTGTGGCAAAGTGCTGAAAAGTGTGGCAAAGTGCTGCAAAGTCGTGGCAAAGTACTGAAAAGTGTGGCAAAGTACTGAAAAGTTGTGACAAAGTGCTGAAAAGTGTGGCAAAGTACTGAACAGTTGTGGCAAAGTGCTGAAAAGTAGTGGCAAAGTACTGAAAAGTCGTGGCAAAGTACTGAAAAGTGTGACAAAGTACTGAAAAGTTGTGGCGAAGTGCTAAAAAGTCGTGGCAAAGTACTGAAAAGTGTGGCAAAGTACGGAAAAGTTGTGGCAAAGTCGTGGCTAAGTACTGAAAAGAGTGGCAAAGTACAGAAAAGTTGTGGCAAAGTGCTGCAAAGTCGTGGCAAAGTACTGAAAAGTGTGGCAAAGTACTGAAAAGTTGTGGCAAAGTGCTGAAAAGTGTGGCAAAGTACTGAAAAGTTGTGGCAAAGTGCTGAAAAGTGTGGCAAAGTACTGAAAAGTTGTGGCAAAGTGCTGAAAAGTAGTGGCAAAGTACTGAAAAGTCGTGGCAAAGTCGTGGCAAAGTACTGAAAAGTTGTGGCAAAGTGCTGAAAAGTAGTGGCAAAGTACTGAAAAGTCGTGGCAAAGTCGTGACAATGTACTGAAAAGTGTGGCAAAGTACTGAAAAGTTGTGGCGAAGTGCTGAAAAGTCGTGGCAAAGTACTGAAAAGTGTGGCAAAGTACTGAAGAGTTGTGGCAAAGTCGTGGCAAAGTACTGAAAAGAGTGGCAAAGTGCTGCAAAGTCGTGGCAAAGTACTGAAAAGTGTGGCAAAGTACCGACAAGTTGTGGCAAGGTGCTGAAAAGTGTGGCAAAGTACTGAAAAGTTGTGGCAAAGTGCTGAAAAGTATGGCAAAGTGCTGCAAAGTCGTGGCAAAGTACTGAAAATTGTGGCAAAGTACTGAAAAGTTGTGGCAAGGTGCTGAAAAGTGTGGCAAAGTACTGAAAAGTTGTGGCAAAGTGCTGAAAAGTATGGCAAAGTGCTGCAAAGTCGTGGCAAAGTACTGAAAAGTGTGGCAAAGTACTGAAAAGTTGTGGCAAAGTGCTGAAAAGTGTGGCAAAGTACTGAAAAGTTGTGGCGAAGTGCTGAAAAGTCGTGGCAAAGTACTGAAAAGTGTGGCAAAGTACTGAAAAGTTGTGGCAAAGTCGTGGCAAAGTACTGTAAAGAGTGGCAAAGTACTGAAAACTTGTGGCAAAGTGCTGAAAAGTAATGGTAAAGTGCTGAAAATTGTGGCAAAGTACTGTAAAGTTGTGGTAAAGTACTGAAAAGTTGTGGCAAAGTCGTGGCAAAGTACTGAAAAGTGTGGAAAAAGTACTGTAAAGTTGTGGCAAAGTGCTGAAAATTAGTGTCAAAGTACTGAAAAGCAGTGGCAAAGTACTGAAAAGTTGTGGCAAAGTGCTGAAAAGTGTGGCATAACACTGAAAAGTTGTGGCAAAGTGCTGAAAAGTAGTGGGAAAGTTCTGAAGAGCAGTTGCAAAGTACTGAAAAGTGTGGCAAAGTACTGAAAAGTCGTGGCAAAGTCGTGGCAAAGTACTGAAAAGAGTGGCAAAGTGCTGCAAAGTCGTGGCAAAGTACTGAAAAGTGTGGCAAAGTACTGAAAAGTTGTGGCAAAGTGCTGAAAAGTGTGGCAAAGTACTGAAAAGTTGTGGCAAAGTGCTGAAAAGTGTGGCAAAGTGCTGCAAAGTCGTGGCAAAGTACTGAAAAGTGTGGCAAAGTACTGCAAAGTCGTGGCAAAGTACTGAAAAGTGTGGCAAAGTACTGAAAAGTTGTGGCAAAGTGCTGAAAAGTAGTGGCAAAGTACTGAAAAGTCGTGGCAAAGTCGTGGCAAAGTACTGATAAGTGTGGCAAAGTGCTGAAAAGTTGTGGCAAAGTGCTGAAAAGTAGTGGCAAAGTGCTGAAAATTGTGGCAAAGTACTGAAAAGTTGTGGCAAAGTCGTGGCTAAGTACTGAAAAGAGTGGCAAAGTACAGAAAAGTTGTGGCAAAGTGCTGCAAAGTCGTGGCAAAGTACTGAAAAGTGTGGCAAAGTATTGAAAAGTTGTGGCAAAGTGCTGAAAAGTGTGGCAAAGTACTGAAAAGTTGTGGCAAAGTGCTGAAAAGTGTGGCAAAGTACTGAAAAGTTGTGGCAAAGTCGTGGCAAAGTACTGAAAAGAGTGGCAATGTGCTGCAAAGTCGTGGCAAAGTACTGAAAAGTGTGGCAAAGTACTGAAAAGTTGTGACAAAGTGCTGAAAAGTGTGGCAAAGTACTGAAAAGTTGTGGCAAAGTGCTGAAAAGTGTGGCAAAGTGCTGCAAAGTCGTGGCAAAGTACTGAAAAGTGTGGCAAAGTACTGAAAAGTTGTGACAAAGTGCTGAAAAGTGTGGCAAAGTACTGAACAGTTGTGGCAAAGTGCTGAAAAGTAGTGGCAAAGTACTGAAAAGTCGTGGCAAAGTACTGAAAAGTGTGACAAAGTACTGAAAAGTTGTGGCGAAGTGCTAAAAAGTCGTGGCAAAGTACTGAAAAGTGTGGCAAAGTACGGAAAAGTTGTGGCAAAGTCGTGGCTAAGTACTGAAAAGAGTGGCAAAGTACAGAAAAGTTGTGGCAAAGTGCTGCAAAGTCGTGGCAAAGTACTGAAAAGTGTGGCAAAGTACTGAAAAGTTGTGGCAAAGTGCTGAAAAGTGTGGCAAAGTACTGAAAAGTTGTGGCAAAGTGCTGAAAAGTGTGGCAAAGTACTGAAAAGTTGTGGCAAAGTGCTGAAAAGTAGTGGCAAAGTACTGAAAAGTCGTGGCAAAGTCGTGGCAAAGTACTGAAAAGTTGTGGCAAAGTGCTGAAAAGTAGTGGCAAAGTACTGAAAAGTCGTGGCAAAGTCGTGGCAAAGTACTGAAAAGTGTGGCAAAGTACTGAAAAGTTGTGGCGAAGTGCTGAAAAGTCGTGGCAAAGTACTGAAAAGTGTGGCAAAGTACTGAAGAGTTGTGGCAAAGTCGTGGCAAAGTACTGAAAAGAGTGGCAAAGTGCTGCAAAGTCGTGGCAAAGTACTGAAAAGTGTGGCAAAGTACTGACAAGTTGTGGCAAGGTGCTGAAAAGTGTGGCAAAGTACTGAAAAGTTGTGGCAAAGTGCTGAAAAGTATGGCAAAGTGCTGCAAAGTCGTGGCAAAGTACTGAAAAGTGTGGCAAAGTACTGAAAAGTTGTGACAAAGTGCTGAAAAGTGTGGCAAAGTACTGAAAAGTTGTGGCAAAGTGCTGAAAAGTGTGGCAAAGTGCTGCAAAGTCGTGGCAAAGTACTGAAAAGTGTGGCAAAGTACTGAAAAGTTGTGACAAAGTGCTGAAAAGTGTGGCAAAGTACTGAAAAGTTGTTGCAAAGTGCTGAAAAGTAGTGGCAAAGTACTGAAAAGTCGTGGCAAAGTACTGAAAAGTGTGGCAAAGTACTGAAAAGTGTGGCAAAGTACGGAAAAGTTGTGGCAAAGTCGTGGCTAAGTACTGAAAAGAGTGGCAAAGTACAGAAAACTTGTGGCAAAGTGCTGCAAAGTCGTGGCAAAGTACTGAAAAGTGTGGCAAAGTACGGAAAAGTTGTGGCAAAGTCGTGGCTAAGTACTGAAAAGAGTGGCAAAGTACAGAAAACTTGTGGCAAAGTGCTGCAAAGTCGTGGCAAAGTACTGAAAAGTGTGGCAAAGTACTGAAAAGTTGTGGCAAAGTGCTGAAAAGTGTGGCAAAGTACTGAAAAGTTGTGGCAAAGTGCTGAAAAGTGTGGCAAAGTACTGAAAAGTTGTGGCAAAGTGCTGAAAAGTAGTGGCAAAGTACTGAAAAGTCGTGGCAAAGTCGTGGCAAAGTACTGAAAAGTTGTGGCAAAGTGCTGAAAAGTAGTGGCAAAGTACTGAAAAGTCGTGGCAAAGTCGTGGCAATGTACTGAAAAGTGTGGCAAAGTACTGAAAAGTTGTGGCGAAGTGCTGAAAAGTCGTGGCAAAGTACTGAAAAGTGTGGCAAAGTACTGAAGAGTTGTGGCAAAGTCGTGGCAAAGTACTGAAAAGAGTGGCAAAGTGCTGCAAAGTCGTGGCAAAGTACTGAAAAGTGTGGCAAAGTACTGAAAAGTTGTGGCAAGGTGCTGAAAAGTGTGGCAAAGTACTGAAAAGTTGTGGCAAAGTGCTGAAAAGTGTGGCAAAGTACTGAAAAGTTGTGGCAAAGTGCTGAAAAGTGTGGCAAAGTACTGAAAAGTTGTGGCAAAGTGCTGAAAAGTAGTGGCAAAGTACTGAAAAGTCGTGGCAAAGTCGTGGCAAAGTACTGAAAAGTTGTGGCAAAGTGCTGAAAAGTAGTGGCAAAGTACTGAAAAGTCGTGGCAAAGTCGTGGCAATGTACTGAAAAGTGTGGCAAAGTACTGAAAAGTTGTGGCGAAGTGCTGAAAAGTCGTGGCAAAGTACTGAAAAGTGTGGCAAAGTACTGAAGAGTTGTGGCAAAGTACTGAAAAGAGTGGCAAAGTGCTGCAAAGTCGTGGCAAAGTACTGAAAATTGTGGCAAAGTACTGAAAAGTTGTGGCAAGGTGCTGAAAAGTGTGGCAAAGTACTGAAAAGTTGTGGCAAAGTGCTGAAAAGTATGGCAAAGTGCTGCAAAGTCGTGGCAAAGTACTGAAAAGTGTGGCAAAGTACTGAAAAGTTGTGGCAAAGTGCTGAAAAGTGTGGCAAAGTACTGAAAAGTTGTGGCGAAGTGCTGAAAAGTCGTGGCAAAGTACTGAAAAGTGTGGCAAAGTACTGAAAAGTTGTGGCAAAGTCGTGGCAAAGTACTGTAAAGAGTGGCAAAGTACTGAAAAGTTGTGGCAAAGTCGTTGCAAAGTACTGAAAAGTGTGGCAAAGTACTGAAAAGTTGTGGCGAAGTGCTGAAAAGTGTGGCAAAGTACTGAAAAGTCGTGGTAAAGTACTGAAAAGTGTGGGAAAGTACTGAAAAGTTGTGGCAAAGTACTGAAAAGTGTGGCAAAGTACTGAAAAGTAGTGGCAAAGTACTGAAAGGTTGTGGCAAAGTGCTGAAAAGTCGTGGCAAAGTCTTGAAAAGTGTGGCAAAGTGCTGAAAAGTAGTGGCAAATTACTGAAAAGTTTGGCAAAGTACTGGAAACTTGTGGCAAAGTGCTGAAAAGTAATGGCAAAGTGCTGAAAATTGTGGCAAAGTACTGTAAAGTTGTGGCTAAGTGCTGAAAATTGTGGCAAAGTACTGTAAAGTTGTGGCAAAGTGCTGAAAATTAGTGTCAAATTACTGAAAAACAGTGGCAAAGTACTGAAAAGGGTGGCAAAGTACTGAACAGTTGTGGCAAAGTCTTGGCAAAGTACTGAAAAGTGTGGTAAAGTACTGAAAAGTTGTGGCGAAGTCGTGGCAAAGTACTGAAAAGTGTGGAAAAAGTACTGTAAAGTTGTGGCAAAGTGCTGAAAATTAGTGTCAAAGTGCTGAAAAGTGTGGCATAACACTGAAAATTTGTGGCAAAGTGATGAAAAGTAGTGGGAAAGTTCTAAAGAGCAGTTGCAAAGTACTGAAAAGTGTGGCAAAGTACTGAAAAGTCGTGGCAAAGTCGTGGCAAAGTACTGAAAAGTGTGGCAAAGTACTGAAAAGTTGTGGCAAAGTGCTGAAAAGTAGTGGCAAAGTGCTAAAAAGTGTGGCAAAGTACTGCAAAGTTGTGGCAAAGTCGTGGCAAAGTACTGAAAAGAGTGGCAAAGTGCTGCAAAGTCATGGCAAAGTACTGAAAAGTGTGGCAAAGTACTGAAAAGTTGTGGCAAAGAGCTGAAAAGTGTGGCAAAGTACTGAAAAGTTGTGGCAAAGTGCTGAAAAGTGTGGCAAAGTGCTGCAAAGTCGTGGCAAAATACTGAAAAGTGTGGCAAAGTACTGAAAAGTTGTGGCAAAGTGCTGAAAAGTGTGGCAAAGTACTGAAAAGTTGTGGCAAAGTGCTGAAAAGTAGTGGCAAAGTACTGAAAAGTCGTGGCAAAGTCGTGGCAAAGTACTGAAAAGTGTGGCAAAGTACTGAAAAGTTGTGGCGAAGTGCTGAAAAGTCGTGGCAAAGTACTGAAAAGTGTGGCAAAGTACGGAAAAGTTGTGGCAAAGTCGTGGCTAAGTACTGAAAACAGTGGCAAAGTACAGAAAAGTTGTGGCAAAGTGCTGCAAAGTCGTGGCAAACTACTGAAAAGTGTGGCAAAGTGCTGCAAAGTCGTGGCAAAGTACTGAAAAGTGTGGCAAAGTACTGAAAAGTTGTGGCAAAGTGCTGAAAAGTATGGCAAAGTGCTGAAGAGCAGTTGCAAAGTACTGAAAAGTGTGGCAAAGTACTGAAAAGTCGTGGCAAAGTCGTGGCAAAGTACTGAAAAGTGTGGCAAAGTACTGAAAAGTTGTGGCAAAGTGCTGAAAAGTAGTGGCAAAGTGCTAAAAAGTGTGGCAAAGTACTGCAAAGTTGTGGCAAAGTCGTGGCAAAGTACTGAAAAGAGTGGCAAAGTGCTGCAAAGTCGTGGCAAAGTACTGAAAAGTGTGGCAAAGTACTGAAAAGTTGTGGCAAAGAGCTGAAAAGTGTGGCAAAGTACTGAAAAGTTGTGGCAAAGTGCTGAAAAGTGTGGCAAAGTGCTGCAAAGTCGTGGCAAAATACTGAAAAGTGTGGCAAAGTACTGAAAAGTTGTGGCAAAGTGCTGAAAAGTGTGGCAAAGTACTGAAAAGTTGTGGCAAAGTGCTGAAAAGTAGTGGCAAAGTACTGAAAAGTCGTGGCAAAGTCGTGGCAAAGTACTGAAAAGTGTGGCAAAGTACTGAAAAGTTGTGGCGAAGTGCTGAAAAGTCGTGGCAAAGTACTGAAAAGTGTGGCAAAGTACGGAAAAGTTGTGGCAAAGTCGTGGCTAAGTACTGAAAACAGTGGCAAAGTACAGAAAAGTTGTGGCAAAGTGCTGCAAAGTCGTGGCAAACTACTGAAAAGTGTGGCAAAGTACTGAAGAGTTGTGGCAACGTCGTGGCAAAGTACTGAAAAGAGTGGCAAAGTGCTGCAAAGTCGTGGCAAAGTACTGAAAAGTGTGGCAAAGTACTGAAAAGTTGTGGCAAAGTGCTGAAAAGTATGGCAAAGTGCTGCAAAGTCGTGGCAAAGTACTGAAAAGTGTGGCAAAGTACTGAAAAGTTGTGGCAAAGTCGTGGCAAAGTACTGAAAAGTGTGGCAAAGTACTGAAAAGTTGTGGCAAAGTGCTGAAAAGTAGTGGCAAAGTACTGAAAAGTCGTGGCAAAGTCGTGGCAAAGTACTGAAAAGTGTGGCAAAGTACTGAAAAGTTGTGGCGAAGTGATGAAAAGTCATGGCAAAGTACTGAAAAGTGTGGCAAAGTACAGAAAAGTTGTGGCAAAGTCGTGGCTAAGTACTGAAAACAGTGGCAAAGTACAGAAAAGTTGTGGCAAAGTGCTGCAAAGTCGTGGCAAAGTACTGAAAAGTCGTGGCAAAGTCGTGGCAAAGTACTGAAAAGTGTGGCAAAGTACTGAAAAGTTGTGGCGAAGTGCTGAAAAGTCGTGGCAAACTACTGAAAAGTGTGGCAAAGTACTGAAGAGTTGTGGCAAAGTCGTGGCAAAGTACTGAAAAGAGTGGCAAAGTGCTGCAAAGTCGTGGCAAAGTACTGAAAAGTGTGGCAAAGTACTGAAAAGTTGTGGCAAGGTGCTGAAAAGTGTGGCAAAGTACTGAAAAGTTGTGGCAAAGTGCTGAAGAGTATGGCAAAGTGCTGCAAAGTCGTGGCAAAGTACTGAAAAGTGTGGCAAAGTACTGAAAAGTTGTGGCAAAGTCGTGGCAAAGTACTGAAAAGAGTGGCAAAGTACTGAAAAGTTTTGGCAAATTCGTGGCAAAGTACTGAAAAGTGTGGCAAAGTACTGAAAAGTTGTGGCAAAGTGCTGGAAAGTCGTGGCAAAGTACTGAAAAGAGTGGCAAAGTGCTGAAAATTAGTGTCAAAGTACTGAAAAGCAGTGGCAAAGTACTGAAAAGTTGTGCCAAAGTGCTGAAAAGTGTGGCATAACACTGAAAATATGTGGCAAAGTGCTGAACAGTAGTGGGAAAGTTCTGAGGAGCAGTTGCAAAGTACTGAAAAGTGTGGCAAAGTACTGAAAAGTCGTGGCAAAGTACTGAAAAGTGTGGCAAAGTACTGGAAAGTTGTGGCAAAGTGCTGAAAAGTAGTGGCAAAGTGCTAAAAAAGTGTGGCAAAGTACTGAAAAGTCGTGGCAAAGTCGTGGCAAAGTACTGAAAAGTGTGGCAAAGTACTGAAAAGTTGTGGCAAAGTACTGAAAAGTAGTGGCAAAGTGCTGAAAAGTTGTGGCAAAGTGCTGAAAAGTGTGGCAAAGTCGTGGCAAAGTACTGAAAAGAGTGGCAAAGTGCTGCAAAGTCGTGGCAAAGTACTGAAAATTAGTGTCAAAGTACTGAAAAGTTGTGGCAAAGTGCTGAAAAGTGTGGCAAAGTACTGAAAAGTTGTGGCAAAGTGCTGAAAAGTGTGGCAAAGTGCTGCAAAGTCGTGGCAAAGTACTGAAAAGTGTGGCAAAGTACTGAAAAGTTGTGGCAAAGTGCTGAAAAGTGTGGCAAAGTACTGAAAAGTTGTGGCAAATTGCTGAAAAGTAGTGGCAAAGTACTGAAAAGACGTGGCAAAGTCGTGGCAAAGTACTGAAAAGTGTGGCAAAGTACTGAAAAGTTGTGGCGAAGTGCTGAAAAGTCGTGGCAAAGTACTGAAAAGTGTGGCAAAGTACGGAAAAGTTGTGGCAAAGTCGTGGCTATGTACTGAAAACAGTGGCAAAGTACAGAAAAGTTGTGGCAAAGTGCTGCAAAGTCGTGGCAAAGTACTGAAAAGTCGTGGCAAAGTCGTGGCAAAGTACTGAAAAGTGTGGCAAAGTACTGAAAAGTTGTGGCGAAGTGCTGAAAAGTCGTGGCAAAGTACTGAAAAGTGTGGCAAAGTACTGAAGAGTTGTGGCAAAGTCGTGGCAAAGTACTGAAAAGAGTGGCAAAGTGCTGCAAAGTCGTGGCAAAGTACTGAAAAGTGTGGCAAAGTACTGAAAAGTTGTGGCAAGGTGCTGAAAAGTGTGGCAAAGTACTGAAAAGTTGTGGCAAAGTGCTGAAAAGTATGGCAAAGTGCTGCAAAGTCGTGGCAAAGTACTGAAAAGTGTGGCAAAGTACTGAAAAGTTGTGGCAAAGTGCTGAAAATTGTGGCAAAGTACTGAAAAGTTGTGGCGAAGTGCTGAAAAGTCGTGGCAAAATACTGAAAAGTGTGGCAAAGTACTGAAAAGTTGTGGCAAAGTCGTGGCAAAGTACTGAAAAGAGTGGCAAAGTACTGAAAAGTTTTGGCAAATTCGTGGCAAAGTACTGAAAAGTGTGGCAAAGTACTGAAAAGTTGTGGCAAAGTGCTGAAAAGTCGTGGCAAAGTACTGAAAAGAGTGGCAAAGTGATGGAAATTAGTGTCAAAGTACTGAAAAGCAGTGGCAAAGTACTGAAAAGTTGTGGCAAAGTGCTGAAAAGTGTGGCATAACACTGAAAATTTGTGGCAAAGTGCTGAAAAGTAGTGGGAAAGTTCTGAGGAGTAGTTGCAAAGTACTGAAAAGTGTGGCAAAGTACTGAAAAGTCGTGGCAAAGTACTGAAAAGTGTGGCAAAGTACTGAAAAGTTGTGGCAAAGTGATGAAAAGTAGTGGCAAAGTGCTAAAAAGTGTGGCAAAGTACTGCAAAGTTGTGGCAAAGTCGTGGCAAAGTACTGAAAAGAGTGGCAAAGTGCTGCAAAGTCGTGGCAAAGTACTGAAAAGTGTGGCAAAGTACTGAAAAGTTGTGGCAAAGTGCTGAAAAGTGTGGCAAAGTACTGAAAAGTTGTGGCAAAGTGCTGAAAAGTGTGGCGAAGTGCTGCAAAGTCGTGGCAAAGTACTGAAAAGTGTGGCAAAGTACTGAAAAGTTGTGGCAAAGTGCTGAAAAAGTGTGGCAAAGTACTGAAAAGTTGTGGCAAAGTGCTGAAAATTGTGGCAAAGTACTGAAAAGTTGTGGCGAAGTGCTGAAAAGTCGTGGCAAAGTACTGAAAAGTGTGGCAAAGTACTGAAAAGTTGTGGCAAAGTCGTGGCAAAGTACTGAAAAGAGTGGCAAAGTACTGAAAAGTTTTGGCAAATTCGTGGCAAAGTACTGAAAAGTGTGGCAAAGTACTGAAAAGTTGTGGCAAAGTGCTGAAAAGTCGTGGCAAAGTACTGAAAAGAGTGGCAAAGTGCTGAAAATTAGTGTCAAAGTACTGAAAAGCAGTGGCAAAGTAATGAAAAGTTGTGGCAAAGTGCTGAAAAGTGTGGCATAACACTGAAAATTTGTGGCAAAGTGCTGAAAAGTAGTGGGAAAGTTCTGAGGAGCAGTTGCAAAGTACTGAAAAGTGTGGCAAAGTACTGAAAAGTCGTGGCAAAGTACTGAAAAGTGTGGCAAAGTACTGAAAAGTTGTGGCAAAGTGCTGAAAAGTAGTGGCAAAGTGCTAAAAAGTGTGGCAAAGTACTGCAAAGTTGTGGCAAAGTCGTGGCAAAGTACTGAAAAGAGTGGCAAAGTGCTGCAAAGTCGTGGCAAAGTACTGAAAAGTGTGGCAAAGTACTGAAAAGTTGTGGCAAAGTGCTGAAAAGTGTGGCAAAGTACTGAAAAGTTGTGGCAAAGTGCTGAAAAGTGTGGCGAAGTGCTGCAAAGTCGTGGCAAAGTACTGAAAAGTGTGGCAAAGTACTGAAAAGTTGTGGCAAAGTGCTGAAAAAGTGTGGCAAAGTACTGAAAAGTTGTGGCAAAGTGCTGAAAAGTAGTGGCAAAGTACTGAAAAGTCGTGGCAAAGTCGTGGCAAAGTACTGAAAAGTGTGGCAAAGTACTGAAAAGTTGTGGCGAAGTGCTGAAAAGTCGTGGCAAAGTACTGAAAAGTGTGGCAAAGTACGGAAAAGTTGTGGCAAAGTCGTGGCTAAGTACAGAAAAGAGTGGCAAAGTACAGAAAAGTTGTGGCAAAGTGCTGCAAAGTCGTGGCAAAGTACTGGAAAGTCGTGGCAAAGTCGTGGCAAAGTACTGAAAAGTGTGGCAAAGTACTGAAAAGTTGTGGCGAAGTGCTGAAAAGTCGTGGCAAAGTACTGAAAAGTGTGGCAAAGTACTGAAAAGTTGTGGCAAAGTGCTGAAAAGTGTGGCAAAGTACTGAAAAGTTGTGGCGAAGTGCTGAAAAGTCGTGGCAAAGTACTGAAAAGTGTGGCAAAGTACTGAAAAGTTGTGGCAAAGTCGTGGCAAAGTACTGAAAAGAGTGGCAAAGTACTGAAAAGTTGTGGCAAAGTCGTGGCAAAGTTCTGAAAAGTGTGGCAAAGTACTGAAAAGTTGTGGCAAAGTGCTGAAAGGTCGTGGCAAAGTACTGAAAAGAGTGGCAAAGTGCTGAAAATTAGTGTCAAAGTACTGAAAAGCAGTGGCAAAGTACTGAAAAGTTGTGGCAAAGTGCTGAAAAGTGTGGCATAACACTGAAAATTTGTGGCAAAGTGCTGAAAAGTAGTGGGAAAGTTCTGAAGAGCATTTGCAAAGTACTGAAAAGTGTGGCAAAGTACTGAAAAGTCGTGGCAAAGTCGTGGCAAAGTACTGAAAAGTGTGGCAAAGTACAGAAAAGTTGTGGCAAAGTGCTGAAAAGTAGTGGCAAAGTGCTAAAAAGTGTGGCAAAGTACTGCAAAGTTGTGGCAAAGTCGTGGCAAAGTACTGAAAAGAGTGGCAAAGTGCTGCAAAGTCGTGGCAAAGTACTGAAAAGTGTGGCAAAGTACTGAAAAGTTGTGGCAAAGTGCTGAAAAGTGTGGCAAAGTACTGAAAAGTTGTGGCAAAGTGATGAAAAGTGTGGCAAAGTGCTGCAAAGTCGTGGCAAAGTACTGAAAAGTGTGGCAAAGTACTGAAAAGTTGTGGCAAAGTGCTGAAAAGTGTGGCAAAGTACTGAAAAGTTGTGGCAAAGTGCTGAAAAGTAGTGGCAAAGTACTGAAAAGTCGTGGCAAAGTCGTGGCAAAGTACTGAAAAGTGTGACAAAGTACTGAAAAGTTGTGGCGAAGTGCTGAAAAGTCGTGGCAAAGTACTGAAAAGTGTGGCAAAGTACGGAAAAGTTGTGGCAAAGTTGTGGCTAAGTACTGAAAAGAGTGGCAAAGTACAGAAAAGTTGTGGCAAAGTGCTGCAAAGTCGTGGCAAAGTACTAAAAAGTCGTGGCAAAGTCGTGGCAAAGTACTGAAAAGTGTGGCAAAGAACTGAAAAGTTGTGGCGAAGTGCTGAAAAGTCGTGGCAAAGTACTGAAAAGTGTGGCAAAGTACTGAAGAGTTGTGGCAAAGTCGTGGCAAAGTACTGAAAAGAGTGGCAAAGTGCTGCAAAGTCGTGGCAAAGTACTGAAATGTGTGGCAAAGTAGTGAAAAGTTGTGGCATGGTGCTGAAAAGTGTGGCAAAGTACTGAAAAGTTGTGGCAAAGTGCTGAAAAGTATGGCAAAGTGCTCAAAGTCGTGGCAAAGTACTGAAAAGTGTGGCAAAGTACTGAAAAGTTGTGGCAAAGTGCTGAAAAGTGTGGCAATGTACTGAAAAGTTGTGGCGAAGTGCTGAAAAGTCGTGGCAAAGTACTGAAAAGTGTGGCAAAGTACTGAAAAGTTGTGGCAAAGTCGTGGCAAAGTACTGAAAAGAGTGGCAAAGTACTGAAAAGTTGTGGCAAAGTCGTGGCAAAGTACTGAAAAGTGTGGCAAAGTACTGAAAAGTTGTGGCAAAGTGCTGAAAAGTCGTGGCAAAGTACTGAAAAGAGTGGCAAAGTACTGAAAAGTGTGGCAAAGTACTGAAAAGTTGTGGCAAAGTGCTGAAAAGTAGTGGCAAAGTGCTGAAAAGTGTGGCAAAGTACTGAAAAGTTGTGGCAAAGTCGTGGCAAAGTACTGAAAAGAGTGGCAAAGTGCTGCAAAGTCGTGGCAAACTACTGAAAAGTGTGGCAAAGTACTGAAAAGTTGTGGCAAAGTGCTGAAAAGTGTGGCAAAAGTACTGAAAAGTTGTGGCAAAGTGCTGAAAAGTGTGGCAAAGTGCTGCAAAGTCGTGGCAAAGTACTGAAAAGTGTGGCAAAGTACTGAAAAGTTGTGGCAAAGTGCTGAAAAGTGTGGCAAAGTGCTGCAAAGTCGTGGCAAAGTACTGAAAAGTGTGGCAAAGTACTGAAAAGTTGTGGCAAAGTGCTGAAAAGTGTGGCAAAGTACTGAAAAGTTGTGGCAAAGTGCTGAAAAGTAGTGGCAAAGTACTGAAAAGTCGTGGCAAAGTCGTGGCAAAGTACTGAAAAGTGTGGCAAAGTACTGAAAAGTTGTGGCGAAGTGCTGAAAAGTTGTGACAAAGTACTGAAAAGTGTGGCAAAGTACGGAAAAGTTGTGGCAAAGTCGTGGCTAAGTACTGAAAAGAGTGGCAAAGTACAGAAAAGTTGTGGCAAAGTGCTGAAAAGTGTGGCAAAGTACTGAAAAGTTGTGGCAAAGTACTGAAAAGTCGTGGCAAAGTCGTGGCAAAGTACTGAAAAGTGTGGCAAAGTACTGAAAAGTTGTGGCGAAGTGCTGAAAAGTCGTGGCAAAGTACTGAAAAGTGTGGCAAAGTACTGAAGAGTTGTGGCAAAGTACGGAAAAGTTGTGGCAAAGTCGTGGCTAAGTACTGAAAAGAGTGGCAAAGTACAGAAAAGTTGTGGCAAAGTGCTGCAAAGTCGTGGCAAAGTACTGAAAAGTCGTGGCAAAGTCGTGGCAAAGTACTGAAAAGTGTGGCAAAGTACTACAAAGTTGTGGCGAAGTGCTGAAAAGTCGTGGCAAAGTACTGAAAAGTGTGGCAAAGTACTGAAGAGTTGTGGCAAAGTCGTGGCAAAGTACTGAAAAGAGTGGCAAAGTGCTGCAAAGTCGTGGCAAAGTAATGAAAAGTGTGGCAAAGTACTGAAAAGTTGTGGCAAGGTGCTGAAAAGTGTGGCAAAGTACTGAAAAGTTGTGGCAAAGTGCTGAAAAGTATGGCAAAGTGCTGCAAAGTCGTGGCAAAGTACTGAAAAGTGTGGCAAAGTACTGAAAAGTTGTGGCAAAGTGCTGAAAAGTGTGGCAAAGTACTGAAAAGTTGTGGCGAAGTGCTGAAAAGTCGCGGTAAAGTACTGAAAAGTGTGGCAAAGTACTGAAAAGTTGTGGCAAAGTCGTGGCAAAGTACTGATAAGAGTGGCAAAGTACTGAAAACTTGTGGCAAAGTCGTGGCAAAGTACTGAAAAGTGTGGCAAAGTACTGAAAAGTTGTGGCAAAGTGCTGAAAAGTAGTGGCAAAGTGCTGAAAAGTGTGGCAAAGTACTGAAAAGTTGTGGCAAAGTCGTGGCAAAGTACTGAAAAGAGTGGCAAAGTGCTGCAAAGTCGTGGCAAAGTACTGAAAAGTGTGGCAAAGTACTGAAAAGTTGTGGCAGAGTGCTGAAAAGTGTGGCAAAGTACTGAAAAGTTGTGGCAAAGTGTTGAAAAGTGTGGCAAAGTGCTGCAAAGTCGTGGCAAAATACTGAAAAGTGTGGCAAAGTACTGAAAAGTTGTGGCAAAGTGCTGAAAAGAGTGGCAAAGTACTGAAAAGTAGTGGCAAAGTCGTGGCAAAGTACTGAAAAGTGTGGCAAAGTACTGAAAAGTTGTGGCAAAGTGCTGAAAAGTAGTGGCAAAGTGCTGAAAAGTGTGGCAAAGTACTGAAAAGTTGTGGCAAAGTCGTGGCAAAGTACTGAAAAGAGTGGCAAAGTGCTGCAAAGTCGTGGCAAAGTACTGAAAAGTGTGGCAAAGTACTGAAAAGTTGTGGCAAAGTGCTGAAAAGTGTGGCAAAGTACTGAAAAGTTGTGGCAAAGTGCTGAAAAGTGTGGCAAAGTGCTGCAAAGTCGTGGCAAAGTACTGAAAAGTGTGGCAAAGTACTGAAAAGTTGTGGCAAAGTGCTGAAAAGTGTGGCAAAGTACTGAAAAGTTGTGGCAAAGTACTGAAAAGTCGTGGCAAAGACGAGGCAAAGTACTGAAAAGTGTGGCAAAGTACTGAAAAGTTGTGGCAAAGTCGTGGCTAAGTACTGAAAACAGTGGCAAAGTACAGAAAAGTTGTGGCAAAGTGCTGAAAAGTGTGGCAAAGTACTGAAAAGTTGTGGCAAAGTACTGAAAAGTCGTGGCAAAGACGAGGCAAAGTACTGAAAAGTGTGGCAAAGTACTGAAAAGTTGTGGCGAAGTGCTGAAAAGTCGTGGCAAAGTACTGAAAAGTGTGGCAAAGTACTGAGAGTTGTGGCAAAGTACGGAAAAGTTGTGGCAAAGTCGTGGCTAAGTACTGAAAAGAGTGGCAAAGTACAGAAAAGTTGTGGCAAAGTGCTGCAAAGTCGTGGCAAAGTACTGAAAAGTCGTGGCAAAGTCGTGGCAAAGTACTGAACAGTGTGGCAAAGTACTACAAAGTTGTGGCGAAGTGCTGAAAAGTCGTGGCAAAGTACTGAAAAGTGTGGCAAAGTACTGAAGAGTTGTGGCAAAGTCGTGGCAAAGTACTGAAAAGTGTGGCAAAGTACTGAAAAGTTGTGGCAAAGTGCTGAAAAGTAGTGGCAAAGTGCTGAAAAGTGTGGCAAAGTACTGAAAAGTTGTGGCAAAGTCGTGGCAAAGTACTGAAAAGAGTGGCAAAGTGCTGCAAAGTCGTGGCAAAGTACTGAAAAGTGTGGCAAAGTACTGAAAAGTTGTGGCAAAGTGCTGAAAAGTGTGGCAAAGTACTGAAAAGTTGTGGCAAAGTGCTGAAAAGTGTGGCAAAGTGCTGCAAAGTCGTGGCAAAGTACTGAAAAGTGTGGCAAAGTACTGAAAAGTTGTGGCAAAGTGCTGAAAAGTGTGGCAAAGTACTGAAAAGTTGTGGCAAAGTACTGAAAAGTCGTGGCAAAGACGAGGCAAAGTACTGAAAAGTGTGGCAAAGTACTGAAAAGTTGTGGCAAAGTCGTGGCTAAGTACTGAAAACAGTGGCAAAGTACAGAAAAGTTGTGGCAAAGTGCTGAAAAGTGTGGCAAAGTACTGAAAAGTTGTGGCAAAGTACTGAAAAGTCGTGGCAAAGACGAGGCAAAGTACTGAAAAGTGTGGCAAAGTACTGAAAAGTTGTGGCGAAGTGCTGAAAAGTCGTGGCAAAGTACTGAAAAGTGTGGCAAAGTACTGAAGAGTTGTGGCAAAGTACGGAAAAGTTGTGGCAAAGTCGTGGCTAAGTACTGAAAAAGAGTGGCAAAGTACAGAAAAGTTGTGGCAAAGTGCTGCAAAGTCGTGGCAAAGTACTGAAAAGTCGTGGCAAAGTCGTGGCAAAGTACTGAAAAGTGTGGCAAAGTACTACAAAGTTGTGGCGAAGTGCTGAAAAGTCGTGGCAAAGTACTGAAAAGTGTGGCAAAGTACTGAAGAGTTGTGGCAAAGTCGTGGCAAAGTACTGAAAAGAGTGGCAAAGTGCTGCAAAGTCGTGGCAAAGTACTGAAAAGTGTGGCAAAGTACTGAAAAGTTGTGGCAAGGTGCTGAAAAGTGTGGCAAAGTACTGAAAAGTTGTGGCAAAGTGCTGAAAAGTATGGCAAAGTGCTGCAAAGTCGTGGCAAAGTACTGAAAAGTCGTGGCAAAGTCGTGGCAAAGTACTGAAAAGTGTGGCAAAGTACTACAAAGTTGTGGCGAAGTGCTGAAAAGTCGTGGCAAAGTACTGAAAAGTGTGGCAAAGTACTGAAGAGTTGTGGCAAAGTCGTGGCAAAGTACTGAAAAGAGTGGCAAAGTGCTGCAAAGTCGTGGCAAAGTAATGAAAAGTGTGGCAAAGTACTGAAAAGTTGTGGCAAGGTGCTGAAAAGTGTGGCAAAGTACTGAAAAGTTGTGGCAAAGTGCTGAAAAGTATGGCAAAGTGCTGCAAAGTCGTGGCAAAGTACTGAAAAGTGTGGCAAAGTACTGAAAAGTTGTGGCAAAGTGCTGAAAAGTGTGGCAAAGTACTGAAAAGTTGTGGCGAAGTGCTGAAAAGTCGCGGTAAAGTACTGAAAAGTGTGGCAAAGTACTGAAAAGTTGTGGCAAAGTCGTGGCAAAGTACTGATAAGAGTGGCAAAGTACTGAAAACTTGTGGCAAAGTCGTGGCAAAGTACTGAAAAGTGTGGCAAAGTACTGAAAAGTTGTGGCAAAGTGCTGAAAAGTAGTGGCAAAGTGCTGAAAAGTGTGGCAAAGTACTGAAAAGTTGTGGCAAAGTCGTGGCAAAGTACTGAAAAGAGTGGCAAAGTGCTGCAAAGTCGTGGCAAAGTACTGAAAAGTGTGGCAAAGTACTGAAAAGTTGTGGCAGAGTGCTGAAAAGTGTGGCAAAGTACTGAAAAGTTGTGGCAAAGTGTTGAAAAGTGTGGCAAAGTGCTGCAAAGTCGTGGCAAAATACTGAAAAGTGTGGCAAAGTACTGAAAAGTTGTGGCAAAGTGCTGAAAAGAGTGGCAAAGTACTGAAAAGTAGTGGCAAAGTCGTGGCAAAGTACTGAAAAGTGTGGCAAAGTACTGAAAAGTTGTGGCAAAGTGCTGAAAAGTAGTGGCAAAGTGCTGAAAAGTGTGGCAAAGTACTGAAAAGTTGTGGCAAAGTCGTGGCAAAGTACTGAAAAGAGTGGCAAAGTGCTGCAAAGTCGTGGCAAAGTACTGAAAAGTGTGGCAAAGTACTGAAAAGTTGTGGCAAAGTGCTGAAAAGTGTGGCAAAGTACTGAAAAGTTGTGGCAAAGTGCTGAAAAGTGTGGCAAAGTGCTGCAAAGTCGTGGCAAAGTACTGAAAAGTGTGGCAAAGTACTGAAAAGTTGTGGCAAAGTGCTGAAAAGTGTGGCAAAGTACTGAAAAGTTGTGGCAAAGTACTGAAAAGTCGTGGCAAAGACGAGGCAAAGTACTGAAAAGTGTGGCAAAGTACTGAAAAGTTGTGGCAAAGTCGTGGCTAAGTACTGAAAACAGTGGCAAAGTACAGAAAAGTTGTGGCAAAGTGCTGAAAAGTGTGGCAAAGTACTGAAAAGTTGTGGCAAAGTACTGAAAAGTCGTGGCAAAGACGAGGCAAAGTACTGAAAAGTGTGGCAAAGTACTGAAAAGTTGTGGCGAAGTGCTGAAAAGTCGTGGCAAAGTACTGAAAAGTGTGGCAAAGTACTGAAGAGTTGTGGCAAAGTACGGAAAAGTTGTGGCAAAGTCGTGGCTAAGTACTGAAAAGAGTGGCAAAGTACAGAAAAGTTGTGGCAAAGTGCTGCAAAGTCGTGGCAAAGTACTGAAAAGTCGTGGCAAAGTCGTGGCAAAGTACTGAACAGTGTGGCAAAGTACTACAAAGTTGTGGCGAAGTGCTGAAAAGTCGTGGCAAAGTACTGAAAAGTGTGGCAAAGTACTGAAGAGTTGTGGCAAAGTCGTGGCAAAGTACTGAAAAGTGTGGCAAAGTACTGAAAAGTTGTGGCAAAGTGCTGAAAAGTAGTGGCAAAGTGCTGAAAAGTGTGGCAAAGTACTGAAAAGTTGTGGCAAAGTCGTGGCAAAGTACTGAAAAGAGTGGCAAAGTGCTGCAAAGTCGTGGCAAAGTACTGAAAAGTGTGGCAAAGTACTGAAAAGTTGTGGCAAAGTGCTGAAAAGTGTGGCAAAGTACTGAAAAGTTGTGGCAAAGTGCTGAAAAGTGTGGCAAAGTGCTGCAAAGTCGTGGCAAAGTACTGAAAAGTGTGGCAAAGTACTGAAAAGTTGTGGCAAAGTGCTGAAAAGTGTGGCAAAGTACTGAAAAGTTGTGGCAAAGTACTGAAAAGTCGTGGCAAAGACGAGGCAAAGTACTGAAAAGTGTGGCAAAGTACTGAAAAGTTGTGGCAAAGTCGTGGCTAAGTACTGAAAACAGTGGCAAAGTACAGAAAAGTTGTGGCAAAGTGCTGAAAAGTGTGGCAAAGTACTGAAAAGTTGTGGCAAAGTACTGAAAAGTCGTGGCAAAGACGAGGCAAAGTACTGAAAAGTGTGGCAAAGTACTGAAAAGTTGTGGCGAAGTGCTGAAAAGTCGTGGCAAAGTACTGAAAAGTGTGGCAAAGTACTGAAGAGTTGTGGCAAAGTACGGAAAAGTTGTGGCAAAGTCGTGGCTAAGTACTGAAAAGAGTGGCAAAGTACAGAAAAGTTGTGGCAAAGTGCTGCAAAGTCGTGGCAAAGTACTGAAAAGTCGTGGCAAAGTCGTGGCAAAGTACTGAAAAGTGTGGCAAAGTACTACAAAGTTGTGGCGAAGTGCTGAAAAGTCGTGGCAAAGTACTGAAAAGTGTGGCAAAGTACTGAAGAGTTGTGGCAAAGTCGTGGCAAAGTACTGAAAAGAGTGGCAAAGTGCTGCAAAGTCGTGGCAAAGTACTGAAAAGTGTGGCAAAGTACTGAAAAGTTGTGGCAAGGTGCTGAAAAGTGTGGCAAAGTACTGAAAAGTTGTGGCAAAGTGCTGAAAAGTATGGCAAAGTGCTGCAAAGTCGTGGCAAAGTACTGAAAAGTGTGGCAAAGTACTGAAAAGTTTTGGCAAGGTGCTGAAAAGTGTGGCAAAGTACTGAAAAGTTGTGGCAAAGTGCTGAAAAGTATGGCAAAGTGCTGCAAAGTCGTGGCAAAGTACTGAAAAGTGTGGCAAAGTACTGAAAAGTTGTGGCAAAGTGCTGAAAAGTGTGGCAAAGTACTGAAAAGTTGTGGCGAAGTGCTGAAAAGTCGTGGCAAAGTACTGAAAAGTGTGGCAAAGTACTGAAAAGTTGTGGCAAAGTCGTGGCAAAGTACTGATAAGAGTGGCAAAGTACTGAAAAGTTGTGGCAAAGTCGTGGCAAAGTACTGAAAAGTGTGGCAAAGTACTGAAAAGTTGTGGCAAAGTGCTGAAAAGTCGTGGCAAAGTACTGAAAAGAGTGGCAAAGTACTGAAAAGTTGTGGCAAAGTACTGAAAAGTCGTGGCAAAGACGAGGCAAAGTACTGAAAAGTGTGGCAAAGTACTGAAAAGTTGTGGCGAAGTGCTGAAAAGTCGTGGCAAAGTACTGAAAAGTGTGGCAAAGTACTGAAGAGTTGTGGCAAAGTACGGAAAAGTTGTGGCAAAGTCGTGGCTAAGTACTGAAAAGAGTGGCAAAGTACAGAAAAGTTGTGGCAAAGTGCTGCAAAGTCGTGGCAAAGTACTGAAAAGTCGTGGCAAAGTCGTGGCAAAGTACTGAAAAGTGTGGCAAAGTACTACAAAGTTGTGGCGAAGTGCTGAAAAGTCGTGGCAAAGTACTGAAAAGTGTGGCAAAGTACTGAAGAGTTGTGGCAAAGTCGTGGCAAAGTACTGAAAAGAGTGGCAAAGTGCTGCAAAGTCGTGGCAAAGTACTGAAAAGTGTGGCAAAGTACTGAAAAGTTGTGGCAAGGTGCTGAAAAGTGTGGCAAAGTACTGAAAAGTTGTGGCAAAGTGCTGAAAAGTATGGCAAAGTGCTGCAAAGTCGTGGCAAAGTACTGAAAAGTGTGGCAAAGTACTGAAAAGTTTTGGCAAGGTGCTGAAAAGTGTGGCAAAGTACTGAAAAGTTGTGGCAAAGTGCTGAAAAGTATGGCAAAGTGCTGCAAAGTCGTGGCAAAGTACTGAAAAGTGTGGCAAAGTACTGAAAAGTTGTGGCAAAGTGCTGAAAAGTGTGGCAAAGTACTGAAAAGTTGTGGCGAAGTGCTGAAAAGTCGTGGCAAAGTACTGAAAAGTGTGGCAAAGTACTGAAAAGTTGTGGCAAAGTCGTGGCAAAGTACTGATAAGAGTGGCAAAGTACTGAAAAGTTGTGGCAAAGTCGTGGCAAAGTACTGAAAAGTGTGGCAAAGTACTGAAAAGTTGTGGCAAAGTGCTGAAAAGTCGTGGCAGAGTACTGAAAAGAGTGGCAAAGTACTGAAAAGTCGTGGCAAAGTCGTGGCAAAGTACTGAAAAGTGTAGCAAAGTAATGAAAAGTTGTGGCAAAGTGCTGAAAAGTAGTGGCAAAGTGCTGAAAAGTGTGGCAAAGTACTGAAAAGTTGTGGCAAAGTCGTGGCAAAGTACTGAAAAGAGTGGCAAAGTGCTGCAAAGTCGTGGCAAAGTACTGAAAAGTGTGGCAAAGTACTGAAAAGTTGTGGCAGAGTGCTGAAAAGTGTGGCAAAGTACTGAAAAGTTGTGGCAAAGTGCTGAAAAGTGTGGCAAAGTGCTGCAAAGTCGTGGCAAAATACTGAAAAGTGTGGCAAAGTACTGAAAAGTTGTGGCAAAGTGCTGAAAAGAGTGGCAAAGTACTGAAAAGTCGTGGCAAAGTCGTGGCAACGTACTGAAAAGTGTGGCAAAGTACTGAAAAGTTGTGGCAAAGTGCTGAAAAGTAGTGGCAAAGTGCTGAAAAGTGTGGCAAAGTACTGAAAAGTTGTGGCAAAGTGCTGAAAAGTAGTGGCAAAGTACTGAAAAGTCGTGGCAAAGTCGTGGCAAAGTACTGAAAAGTGTGGCAAAGTACTGAAAAGTTGTGGCGAAGTGCTGAAAAGTTGTGACAAAGTACTGAAAAGTGTGGCAAAGTACGGAAAAGTTGTGGCAAAGTCGTGGCTAAGTACTGAAAAGAGTGGCAAAGTACAGAAAAGTTGTGGCAAAGTGCTGAAAAGTGTGGCAAAGTACTGAAAAGTTGTGGCAAAGTACTGAAAAGTCGTGGCAAAGTCGTGGCAAAGTACTGAAAAGTGTGGCAAAGTACTGAAAAGTTGTGGCGAAGTGCTGAAAAGTCGTGGCAAAGTACTGAAAAGTGTGGCAAAGTACTGAAGAGTTGTGGCAAAGTACGGAAAAGTTGTGGCAAAGTCGTGGCTAAGTACTGAAAAGAGTGGCAAAGTACAGAAAAGTTGTGGCAAAGTGCTGCAAAGTCGTGGCAAAGTACTGAAAAGTCGTGGCAAAGTCGTGGCAAAGTACTGAAAAGTGTGGCAAAGTACTACAAAGTTGTGGCGAAGTGCTGAAAAGTCGTGGCAAAGTACTGAAAAGTGTGGCAAAGTACTGAAGAGTTGTGGCAAAGTCGTGGCAAAGTACTGAAAAGAGTGGCAAAGTGCTGCAAAGTCGTGGCAAAGTAATGAAAAGTGTGGCAAAGTACTGAAAAGTTGTGGCAAGGTGCTGAAAAGTGTGGCAAAGTACTGAAAAGTTGTGGCAAAGTGCTGAAAAGTATGGCAAAGTGCTGCAAAGTCGTGGCAAAGTACTGAAAAGTGTGGCAAAGTACTGAAAAGTTGTGGCAAAGTGCTGAAAAGTGTGGCAAAGTACTGAAAAGTTGTGGCGAAGTGCTGAAAAGTCGCGGTAAAGTACTGAAAAGTGTGGCAAAGTACTGAAAAGTTGTGGCAAAGTCGTGGCAAAGTACTGATAAGAGTGGCAAAGTACTGAAAACTTGTGGCAAAGTCGTGGCAAAGTACTGAAAAGTGTGGCAAAGTACTGAAAAGTTGTGGCAAAGTGCTGAAAAGTAGTGGCAAAGTGCTGAAAAGTGTGGCAAAGTACTGAAAAGTTGTGGCAAAGTCGTGGCAAAGTACTGAAAAGAGTGGCAAAGTGCTGCAAAGTCGTGGCAAAGTACTGAAAAGTGTGGCAAAGTACTGAAAAGTTGTGGCAGAGTGCTGAAAAGTGTGGCAAAGTACTGAAAAGTTGTGGCAAAGTGTTGAAAAGTGTGGCAAAGTGCTGCAAAGTCGTGGCAAAATACTGAAAAGTGTGGCAAAGTACTGAAAAGTTGTGGCAAAGTGCTGAAAAGAGTGGCAAAGTACTGAAAAGTAGTGGCAAAGTCGTGGCAAAGTACTGAAAAGTGTGGCAAAGTACTGAAAAGTTGTGGCAAAGTGCTGAAAAGTAGTGGCAAAGTGCTGAAAAGTGTGGCAAAGTACTGAAAAGTTGTGGCAAAGTCGTGGCAAAGTACTGAAAAGAGTGGCAAAGTGCTGCAAAGTCGTGGCAAAGTACTGAAAAGTGTGGCAAAGTACTGAAAAGTTGTGGCAAAGTGCTGAAAAGTGTGGCAAAGTACTGAAAAGTTGTGGCAAAGTGCTGAAAAGTGTGGCAAAGTGCTGCAAAGTCGTGGCAAAGTACTGAAAAGTGTGGCAAAGTACTGAAAAGTTGTGGCAAAGTGCTGAAAAGTGTGGCAAAGTACTGAAAAGTTGTGGCAAAGTACTGAAAAGTCGTGGCAAAGACGAGGCAAAGTACTGAAAAGTGTGGCAAAGTACTGAAAAGTTGTGGCAAAGTCGTGGCTAAGTACTGAAAACAGTGGCAAAGTACAGAAAAGTTGTGGCAAAGTGCTGAAAAGTGTGGCAAAGTACTGAAAAGTTGTGGCAAAGTACTGAAAAGTCGTGGCAAAGACGAGGCAAAGTACTGAAAAGTGTGGCAAAGTACTGAAAAGTTGTGGCGAAGTGCTGAAAAGTCGTGGCAAAGTACTGAAAAGTGTGGCAAAGTACTGAAGAGTTGTGGCAAAGTACGGAAAAGTTGTGGCAAAGTCGTGGCTAAGTACTGAAAAGAGTGGCAAAGTACAGAAAAGTTGTGGCAAAGTGCTGCAAAGTCGTGGCAAAGTACTGAAAAGTCGTGGCAAAGTCGTGGCAAAGTACTGAACAGTGTGGCAAAGTACTACAAAGTTGTGGCGAAGTGCTGAAAAGTCGTGGCAAAGTACTGAAAAGTGTGGCAAAGTACTGAAGAGTTGTGGCAAAGTCGTGGCAAAGTACTGAAAAGTGTGGCAAAGTACTGAAAAGTTGTGGCAAAGTGCTGAAAAGTAGTGGCAAAGTGCTGAAAAGTGTGGCAAAGTACTGAAAAGTTGTGGCAAAGTCGTGGCAAAGTACTGAAAAGAGTGGCAAAGTGCTGCAAAGTCGTGGCAAAGTACTGAAAAGTGTGGCAAAGTACTGAAAAGTTGTGGCAAAGTGCTGAAAAGTGTGGCAAAGTACTGAAAAGTTGTGGCAAAGTGCTGAAAAGTGTGGCAAAGTGCTGCAAAGTCGTGGCAAAGTACTGAAAAGTGTGGCAAAGTACTGAAAAGTTGTGGCAAAGTGCTGAAAAGTGTGGCAAAGTACTGAAAAGTTGTGGCAAAGTACTGAAAAGTCGTGGCAAAGACGAGGCAAAGTACTGAAAAGTGTGGCAAAGTACTGAAAAGTTGTGGCAAAGTCGTGGCTAAGTACTGAAAACAGTGGCAAAGTACAGAAAAGTTGTGGCAAAGTGCTGAAAAGTGTGGCAAAGTACTGAAAAGTTGTGGCAAAGTACTGAAAAGTCGTGGCAAAGACGAGGCAAAGTACTGAAAAGTGTGGCAAAGTACTGAAAAGTTGTGGCGAAGTGCTGAAAAGTCGTGGCAAAGTACTGAAAAGTGTGGCAAAGTACTGAAGAGTTGTGGCAAAGTACGGAAAAGTTGTGGCAAAGTCGTGGCTAAGTACTGAAAAGAGTGGCAAAGTACAGAAAAGTTGTGGCAAAGTGCTGCAAAGTCGTGGCAAAGTACTGAAAAGTCGTGGCAAAGTCGTGGCAAAGTACTGAAAAGTGTGGCAAAGTACTACAAAGTTGTGGCGAAGTGCTGAAAAGTCGTGGCAAAGTACTGAAAAGTGTGGCAAAGTACTGAAGAGTTGTGGCAAAGTCGTGGCAAAGTACTGAAAAGAGTGGCAAAGTGCTGCAAAGTCGTGGCAAAGTACTGAAAAGTGTGGCAAAGTACTGAAAAGTTGTGGCAAGGTGCTGAAAAGTGTGGCAAAGTACTGAAAAGTTGTGGCAAAGTGCTGAAAAGTATGGCAAAGTGCTGCAAAGTCGTGGCAAAGTACTGAAAAGTGTGGCAAAGTACTGAAAAGTTTTGGCAAGGTGCTGAAAAGTGTGGCAAAGTACTGAAAAGTTGTGGCAAAGTGCTGAAAAGTATGGCAAAGTGCTGCAAAGTCGTGGCAAAGTACTGAAAAGTGTGGCAAAGTACTGAAAAGTTGTGGCAAAGTGCTGAAAAGTGTGGCAAAGTACTGAAAAGTTGTGGCGAAGTGCTGAAAAGTCGTGGCAAAGTACTGAAAAGTGTGGCAAAGTACTGAAAAGTTGTGGCAAAGTCGTGGCAAAGTACTGATAAGAGTGGCAAAGTACTGAAAAGTTGTGGCAAAGTCGTGGCAAAGTACTGAAAAGTGTGGCAAAGTACTGAAAAGTTGTGGCAAAGTGCTGAAAAGTCGTGGCAAAGTACTGAAAAGAGTGGCAAAGTACTGAAAAGTTGTGGCAAAGTACTGAAAAGTCGTGGCAAAGACGAGGCAAAGTACTGAAAAGTGTGGCAAAGTACTGAAAAGTTGTGGCGAAGTGCTGAAAAGTCGTGGCAAAGTACTGAAAAGTGTGGCAAAGTACTGAAGAGTTGTGGCAAAGTACGGAAAAGTTGTGGCAAAGTCGTGGCTAAGTACTGAAAAGAGTGGCAAAGTACAGAAAAGTTGTGGCAAAGTGCTGCAAAGTCGTGGCAAAGTACTGAAAAGTCGTGGCAAAGTCGTGGCAAAGTACTGAAAAGTGTGGCAAAGTACTACAAAGTTGTGGCGAAGTGCTGAAAAGTCGTGGCAAAGTACTGAAAAGTGTGGCAAAGTACTGAAGAGTTGTGGCAAAGTCGTGGCAAAGTACTGAAAAGAGTGGCAAAGTGCTGCAAAGTCGTGGCAAAGTA
Source organism: Saccoglossus kowalevskii (assembly GCF_978046115.1). Taxonomy (NCBI): domain Eukaryota; kingdom Metazoa; phylum Hemichordata; class Enteropneusta; family Harrimaniidae; genus Saccoglossus; species Saccoglossus kowalevskii. The sequence continues at coordinate 1,786 of NW_028188766.1, read as the reverse complement.
CTGAAAAGTGTGGCAAAGTACTGAAAAGTTGTGGCAAGGTGCTGAAAAGTGTGGCAAAGTACTGAAAAGTTGTGGCAAAGTGCTGAAAAGTATGGCAAAGTGCTGCAAAGTCGTGGCAAAGTACTGAAAAGTGTGGCAAAGTACTGAAAAGTTTTGGCAAGGTGCTGAAAAGTGTGGCAAAGTACTGAAAAGTTGTGGCAAAGTGCTGAAAAGTATGGCAAAGTGCTGCAAAGTCGTGGCAAAGTACTGAAAAGTGTGGCAAAGTACTGAAAAGTTGTGGCAAAGTGCTGAAAAGTGTGGCAAAGTACTGAAAAGTTGTGGCGAAGTGCTGAAAAGTCGTGGCAAAGTACTGAAAAGTGTGGCAAAGTACTGAAAAGTTGTGGCAAAGTCGTGGCAAAGTACTGATAAGAGTGGCAAAGTACTGAAAAGTTGTGGCAAAGTCGTGGCAAAGTACTGAAAAGTGTGGCAAAGTACTGAAAAGTTGTGGCAAAGTGCTGAAAAGTCGTGGCAGAGTACTGAAAAGAGTGGCAAAGTACTGAAAAGTCGTGGCAAAGTCGTGGCAAAGTACTGAAAAGTGTAGCAAAGTAATGAAAAGTTGTGGCAAAGTGCTGAAAAGTAGTGGCAAAGTGCTGAAAAGTGTGGCAAAGTACTGAAAAGTTGTGGCAAAGTCGTGGCAAAGTACTGAAAAGAGTGGCAAAGTGCTGCAAAGTCGTGGCAAAGTACTGAAAAGTGTGGCAAAGTACTGAAAAGTTGTGGCAGAGTGCTGAAAAGTGTGGCAAAGTACTGAAAAGTTGTGGCAAAGTGCTGAAAAGTGTGGCAAAGTGCTGCAAAGTCGTGGCAAAATACTGAAAAGTGTGGCAAAGTACTGAAAAGTTGTGGCAAAGTGCTGAAAAGAGTGGCAAAGTACTGAAAAGTCGTGGCAAAGTCGTGGCAACGTACTGAAAAGTGTGGCAAAGTACTGAAAAGTTGTGGCAAAGTGCTGAAAAGTAGTGGCAAAGTGCTGAAAAGTGTGGCAAAGTACTGAAAAGTTGTGGCAAAGTCGTGGCAAAGTACTGAAAAGAGTAGCAAAGTGCTGGAAAGTCGTGGCAAAGTACTGAAAAGTGTGGCAAAGTACTGAAAAGTTGTGGCAAAGTGCTGAAAAGTGTGGCAAAATACTGAAAAGTTGTGGCAAAGTGCTGAAAAGTGTGGCAAAGTGCTGCAAAGTCGTGGCAAAGTACTGAAAAGTGTGGCAAAGTACTGAAAAGTTGTGGCAAAGTGCTGAAAAGTGTGGCAAAGTACTGAAAAGTTGTGGCAAAGTGCTGAAAAGTAGTGGCAAAGTACTGAAAAGTCGTGGCAAAGTCGTGGCAAAGTACTGAAAAGTGTGGCAAAGTACTGAAAAGTTGTGGCGAAGTGCTGAAAAGTTGTGACAAAGTACTGAAAAGTGTGGCAAAGTACGGAAAAGTTGTGGCAAAGTCGTGGCTAAGTACTGAAAAGAGTGGCAAAGTACAGAAAAGTTGTGGCAAAGTGCTGAAAAGTGTGGCAAAGTACTGAAAAGTTGTGGCAAAGTACTGAAAAGTCGTGGCAAAGTCGTGGCAAAGTACTGAAAAGTGTGGCAAAGTACTGAAAAGTTGTGGCGAAGTGCTGAAAAGTCGTGGCAAAGTACTGAAAAGTGTGGCAAAGTACTGAAGAGTTGTGGCAAAGTACGGAAAAGTTGTGGCAAAGTCGTGGCTAAGTACTGAAAAGAGTGGCAAAGTACAGAAAAGTTGTGGCAAAGTGCTGCAAAGTCGTGGCAAAGTACTGAAAAGTC
>NW_028188765.1:0-42017 GCF_978046115.1 Saccoglossus kowalevskii | reverse complement strand
GAAAAGTCGTGGCAAAGTCGTGGCAAAGTACTGAAAAGTGTGACAAAGTACTGAAAAGTTGTGGCAAAGTGCTGAAAAGTCGTGGCAAAGTACTGAAAAGTGTGGCAAAGTACTGAAGAGTTGTGGCAAAGTCGTGGCAAAGTACTGAAGAGTTGTGGCAAAGTCGTGGCAAAGTACTGAAAAGAGTGGCAAAGTGCTGCAAAGTCGTGGCAAAGTACTGAAAAGTGTGGCAAAGTACTGAAGAGTTGTGGCAAAGTGCTGAAAAGTGTGGCAAAGTACTGAAAAGTTGTGGCAAAGTTCTGAAAAGTGTGGCAAAGTACTGAAAAGTTGTGGCAAAGTGCTGAAAAGTAGTGGCAAAGTACTGAAAAGTCGTGGCAAAGTCGTGGCAAAGTACTGAAAAGTGAGGCAAAGTACTGAAAAGTTGTGGCGAAGTGCTGAAAAGTCGTGGCAAAGTACTGAAAAGTGTGGCAAAGTACTGAAAAGTTGTGGCGAAGTCGTGGCAAAGTACTGAAAAGAGTGGCAAAGTGCTGCAAAGTCGTGGCAAAGTACGGAAAAGTGTGGCAAAGTACTGAAAAGTTGTGGCAAAGTGCTGAAAAGTGTGGCAAAGTACTGAAAAGTTGTGGCAAAGTGCTGAAAAGTGTGGCAAAGTGCTGCAAAGTCGTGGCAAAGTACTGAAAAGTGTAGCAAAGTAAAGAAAAGTTGTGGCAAAGTGCTGAAAAGTGTGGCAAATACTGAAAAGTTGTGGCAAAGTGCTGAAAAGTGTGGCAAAGTACTGAAAAGTTGTGGCAAACTGCTGAAAAGTGTGGCAAAGTACTGAAGAGTTGTGGCAAAGTAGTGGCAAAGTACTGAAAAGTTGTGGCAAAGTTCTGAAAAGTAGTGGCAAAGTACTGAAAAGTCGTGACAGAGTCGTGGCAAAGTACTGAAAATGTGGCAAAGTACTGAAAAGTTGTGGCGAAGTGCTGAAAAGTCGTGGCAAAGAACTGAAAAGTGTGGCAAAGTACTGAAGAGTTGTGGCAAAGTGCTGAAAAGTGTGGCAAAGTACTGAAAAGTTGTGGCAAAATGCTGAAAAGTGTGGCAAAGTACTGAAAAGTTGTGTCAAAGTGCTGAAAAGTAGTGGCAAAGTACTAGAAAGTTGTGGCGAAGTCGTGGCAAAGTACTGAAAAGAGTGGCAAAGTGCTGCAAAGTCGTGGCAAAGTACTGAAAAGTGTGGCAAAGTACTGAAAAGTTGTGGCAAAGTGCTGAAAAGTGTGGCAAAGTACTGAAAAGTTGTGGCAAAGTGCTGAAAAGTGTGGCAAAGTGCTGCAAAGTCGTGGCAAAGTACTGAAAAGTGTGGCAAAGTAAAGAAAAGTTGTGGCAAAGTGCTGAAAAGTGTGGCAAATACTGAAAAGTTGTGGCAAAGTGCTGAAAAGTAGTGGCAAAGTACTGAAAAGTCGTGGCTAAGTCGTGGCAAAGTACTGAAAAGTGTGGCAAAGTACTGAAAAGTTGTGGCAAAGTCGTGGCTAAGTACTGAAAAGAGTGGCAAAGTACTGACAAGTTGTGGCAAGGTGCTGCAAAGTCGTGGCAAAGTACTGAAAAGTATGGCAAAGTACTGAAAAGTTGTGGCAAAGTGCTGAAAAGTGTGGCAAAGTACTGAAAAGTTGTGCAAAGTTCTGAAAAGTAGTGGCAAAGTACTGAAAAGTCGTGGCAAAGTCGTGGCAAAGTACTGAAAAGTGTGACAAAGTACTGAAAAGTTGTGGCAAAGTGCTGAAAAGTCGTGGCAAAGTACTGAAAAGTGTGGCAAAGTACTGAAGAGTTGTGGCAAAGTCGTGGCAAAGGACTGAAAAGAGTGGCAAAGTGCTGCAAAGTCGTGGCAAAGAACTGAAAAGTGTGGCAAAGTACTGAAAAGTTGTGGCAAAGTGCTGAAAAGTGTGGCAAAGTGCTGCAAAGTCGTGGCAAAGTACTGAAAAGTGTGGCAAAGTACTGAAAATTTGTGGCAAAGTGCTGAAAAGTGTGGCAAAGTACTGAAAAGTAGTGGCGAAGTGCTGAAAAGTCGTGGCAAAGTACTGAAAAGTGTGGCAAAGTACTGAAAAGTTGTGGCAAAGTCGTGGCAAAGTACTGAAAAGAGTGGCAAAGTACTGAAAAGTTGTGGCAAAGTCGTGGCAAAGTACTGAAAAGTGTGGCAAAGTACTGAAAAGTTGTGGCGAAGTGCTGAAAAGTCGTGGCAAAGTACTGAAAAGTGAGGCAAAGAACTGAAAAGTAGTGGCAAAGTGCTGCAAAGTCGTGGCAAAGTACTGAAAAGTGTGACAAAGTACTGAAAAGTTGTGGCAAAGTGCTGAAAAGTGTGGCAAAGTACTGAAAAGTTGTGGCAAAGTGCAGAAAAATGTGGCAAAGTACTGAAAAGTTGTGGCAAAGTTCTGAAAAGTAGTGGCAAAGTACTGAAAAGTCGTGGCAAAGTCGTGGCAAAGTACTGAAAAGTGTGACAAAGTACTGAAAAGTTGTGGCAAAGTGCTGAAAAGTCGTGGCAAAGTACTGAAAAGTGTGGCAAAGTACTGAAAAGTTGTGGCAAAGTGCTGAAAAGTGTGGCAAAGTACTGAAAAGTTGTGGCAAAGTTCTGAAAAGTAGTGGCAAAGTACTGAAAAGTCGTGGCAAAGTCGTGGCAAAGTACTGAAAAGTGTGACAAAGTACTGAAAAGTTGTGGCAAAGTGCTGAAAAGTCGTGGCAAAGTACTGAAAAGTATGGCAAAGTACTGAAGAGTTGTGGCAAAGTCGTGGCAAAGTTCTGAAAAGAGTGGCAAAGTGCTGCAAAGTCGTGGCAAAGTACTGAAAAGTGTGGCAAAGTTCTGAAAAGTGTGGCAAAGTACTGAAAAGTCGTGGCAAAGTGCTGAAAAGTAGTGGCAAAGTACTGAAAAGTCGTGGCAAAGTCGAGGCAAAGTACTGAAAAGTGAGGCAAAGTACTGAAAAGTTGTGGCGAAGTGCTGAAAAGTCGTGGCAAAGTACTGAAAAGTGTGGCAAAGTACTGAAAAGTTGTGGCGAAGTCGTGGCAAAGTACTGAAAAGAGTGGCAAAGTGCTGCAAAGTAGTGGCAAAGTACTGAAAAGTCGTGGCAAAGTCGTGAAAGTACTGAAAAGTGTGGCAAAGTACTGAAAAGTTTTGGCAAAGTCGTGGCTAAGTACTGAAAAGAGTGGCAAAGTACTGACAAGTTGTGGCAAAGTGCTGCAAAGTCGTGGCAAAGTACTGAAAAGTGTGGCAAAGTGATGAAAAGTTGTGGCAAAGTGCTGAAAAGTGTGGCAAAGTACTGAAAAGTTGTGGCAAAGTTCTGAAAAGTAGTGGCAAAGTACTGAAAAGTCGTGGCAAAGTCGTGGCAAAGTACTGAAAAGTGTGACAAAGTACTGAAAAGTTGTGGCAAAGTGATGAAAAGTCGTGGCAAAGTACTGAAAAGTGTGGCAAAGTACTGAAGAGTTGTGGCAAAGTCGTGGCAAAGTACTGAAAAGAGTGGCAAAGTGCTGCAAAGTCGTGGCAAAGAACTGAAAAGTGTGGCAAAGTACTGAAAAGTTGTGGCAAAGTGCTGAAAAGTGTGGCAAAGTGCTGCAAAGTCGTGGCAAAGTACTGAAAAGTGTGGCAAAGTACTGAAAAGTTGTGGCAAAGTGCTGAAAAGTGTGGCAAAGTACTGAAAAGTAGTGGCGAAGTGCTGAAAAGTCGTGGCAAAGTACTGAAAAGTGTGGCAAAGTACTGAAAAGTTGTGGCAAAGTCGTGGCAAAGTACTGAAAAGAGTGGCAAAGTACTGAAAAGTTGTGGCAAAGTCGTGGCAAAGTACTGAAAAGTCTGGCAAAGTACTGAAAAGTTGTGGCAAAGTTCTGAAAAGTAGTGGCAAAGTACTGAAAAGTCGTGGCAAAGTACTGAAAAGTGTGACAAAGTACTGAAAAGTTGTGGCAAAGTGCTGAAAAGTGTGGCAAAGTACTGAAAAGTTGTGGCAAAGTTCTGAAAAGTAGTGGCAAAGTACTGAAAAGTCGTGGCAAAGTCGTGGCAAAGTACTGAAAAGTGTGACAAAGTACTGAAAAGTTGTGGCAAAGTGCTGAAAAGTCGTGGCAAAGTACTGAAAAGTGTGGCAAAGTACTGAAGAGTTGTGGCAAAGTCGTGGCAAAGTACTGAAGAGTTGTGGCAAAGTCGTGGCAAAGTACTGAAAAGAGTGGCAAAGTGCTGCAAAGTCGTGGCAAAGTACTGAAAAGTGTGGCAAAGTACTGAAGAGTTGTGGCAAAGTGCTGAAAAGTGTGGCAAAGTACTGAAAAGTTGTGGCAAAGTTCTGAAAAGTGTGGCAAAGTACTGAAAAGTTGTGGCAAAGTGCTGAAAAGTAGTGGCAAAGTACTGAAAAGTCGTGGCAAAGTCGTGGCAAAGTACTGAAAAGTGAGGCAAAGTACTGAAAAGTTGTGGCGAAGTGCTGAAAAGTCGTGGCAAAGTACTGAAAAGTGTGGCAAAGTACTGAAAAGTTGTGGCGAAGTCGTGGCAAAGTACTGAAAAGAGTGGCAAAGTGCTGCAAAGTCGTGGCAAAGTACGGAAAAGTGTGGCAAAGTACTGAAAAGTTGTGGCAAAGTGCTGAAAAGTGTGGCAAAGTACTGAAAAGTTGTGGCAAAGTGCTGAAAAGTGTGGCAAAGTGCTGCAAAGTCGTGGCAAAGTACTGAAAAGTGTAGCAAAGTAAAGAAAAGTTGTGGCAAAGTGCTGAAAAGTGTGGCAAATACTGAAAAGTTGTGGCAAAGTGCTGAAAAGTAGTGGCAAAGTACTGAAAAGTCGTGGCAAAGTCGTGGCAAAGTACTGAAAAGTGTGGCAAAGTACTGAAAAGTTGTGGCAAAGTCGTGGCTAAGTACTGAAAAGAGTGGCAAAGTACTGACCAGTTGAAGCAAAGTGCTGCAAAGTCGTGGCAAAGTACTGAAAAGTGTGGCAAAGTACTGAAAAGTTGTGGCAAAGTGCTTAAAAGTGTGGCAAAGTACTGAAAAGTTGTGGCAAAGTTCTGAAAAGTAGTGGCAAAGTACTGAAAAGTCGTGGCAAAGTCGTGGCAAAGTACTGAAAAGTGTGACAAAGTACTGAAAAGTTGTGGCAAAGTGCTGAAAAGTCGTGGCAAAGTACTGAAAAGTGTGGCAAAGTACTGAAGAGTTGTGGCAAAGTCGTGGCAAAGTACTGAAAAGAGTGGCAAAGTGCTGCAAAGTCGTGGCAAAGAACTGAAAAGTGTGGCAAAGTACTGAAAAGTTGTGGGAAAGTGCTGAAAAATTGTGGCAAAGTGCTGCAAAGTCGTGGCAAAGTACTGAAAAGTGTGGCAAAGTACTGAAAAGTAGTGGCAAAGTGCTGAAAAGTGTGGCAAAGTACTGAAAAGTTGTGGCAAAGTGCTGAAAAGTGTGGCAAAATACTGAAAAGTTGTGGCAAAATGCTGAAAAGTAGTGGCAAAGTACTGAAAAGTCATGGCAAAGTACTGAAAATTGTGGCAAAGTACTGAAGAGTTGTTGCAAAGTCGTGGCAAAGTACTGAAAAGAGTGGCAAAGTGCTGCAAAGTCGTGGCAAAGTACTGAAAAGTGTGGCAAAGTACTGAAAAGTTGTGGCAAAGTGCTGAAAAGTGTGGCAAAGTGCTGCAAAGTCGTGGCAAAGTGCTGAAAAGTGTGGCAAAAGACTGAAAAGTTGTTGCAAAGTGCTGAAAAGTTTGGCAAAGTACTGAAAAGTAGTGGCGAAGTGCTGAAAAGTCGTGGCAAAGTACTGAAAAGTGTGGCAAAGTACAGAAAAGTTGTGGCAAAGTCGTGGCAAAGTACTGAAAAGAGTGGCAAAGTACTGAAAAGTTGTGGCAAAGTCGTGGCAAAGTACTGAAAAGTGTGGCAAAGTACTGAAAAGTTGTGGCGAAGTGCTGAAAAGTCGTGGCAATGTACTGAAAAGTGTGGCAAAGTACTGAAAAGTTGTGGCAAAGTGCTGAAAAGTCGTGGCAAAGTCGTGGCAAAGTACTGAAAAGTGTGGCAAAGTACTGAAAAGTGTGGCAAAGTACTGAAAAGTTGTGGCAAAGTGCTGAAAAGTCGTGGCAAAGTCGTGGCAAAGTACTGAAAAGTGTGGCAAAGTACTGAAAAGTTGTGGCAAAGTGCTGAAAAGTGTGGCAAAGTGCTGCAAAGTCGTGGCAAAGTACTGAAAAGTGTGGCAAAGTACTGAAAAGTTGTGGCAAAGTACTGAAAAGTGTGGCAAATTACTGAAAAGTAGTGGCGAAGTGCTGAAAAGTCGTGGCAAAGTACTGAAAAGTGTGGCAAAGTACTGAAAAGTTGTGGCAAAGTCATGGCAAAGTACTGAAAAGAGTGGCAAAGTACTGAAAAGTTGTGGCAAAGTCGTGGCAAAGTTCTGAAAAGTGTGGCAAAGTACTGAAATTTTGTGGCGAAGTGCTGAAAAGTCGTGGCAAAGTACTGAAAAGTGTGGCAAAGTACTGAAAAGTAGTGGCAAAGTGCTGAAAAGTGTGGCAAAGTGCTGCAAAGTCGTGGCAAAGTGCTGAAAAGTGTGGCAAAGGACTGAAAAGTAGTGGCACAGTGCTGAAACGTGTGGCAAAGTGCTGCAAAGTCGTGGCAAAGTGCTGAAAAGTGTGGCAAAGGACTGAAAAGTTGTTGCAAAGTGCTGAAAAGTTTGGCAAAGTACTGAAAAGTAGTGGCGAAGTGCTGAAAAGTCGTGGCAAAGTACTGAAAAGTGTGGCAAAGTACTTAAAAGTTGTGGCAAAGTCGTGGCAAAGTACTGAAAAGAGTGGCAAAGTACTGAAAAGTTGTGGCAAAGTCGTGGCAAAGTACTGAAAAGTGTGGCAAAGTACTGAAAAGTTGTGGCGAAGTGCTGAAAAGTCGTGGCAATGTACTGAAAAGTGTGGCAAAGTACTGAAAAATTGTGGCAAAGTGCTGAAAAGTCGTGGCAAAGTCGTGGCAAAGTACTGAAAAGTGTGGCAAAGTACTGAAAAGTTGTGGCAAAGTGCTGAAAAGTTGTGGCAAAGTGCTGAAAAGTAGTGGCAAAGTACTGAAAAGTCGTGGCAAAGTACTGAAAAGTGTGGCAAAGTACTGAAGAGTTGTGGCAAAGTCGTGGCAAAGTACTGAAAAGAGTGGCAAAGTGCTGCAAAGTCGTGGCAAAGTACTGAAAAGTGTGGCAAAGTACTGAAAAGTTGTGGCAAAGTGCTGAAAAGTGTGGCAAAGTGCTGCAAAGTCGTGGCGAAGTGCTGAAAAGTGTGGCAAAGGACTGAAAAGTTGTTGCAAAGTGCTGAAAAGTTTGGCAAAGTACTGAAAAGTAGTGGCGAAGTGCTGAAAAGTCGTGGCAAAGTACTGAAAAGTGTGGCAAAGTACAGAAAAGTTGTGGCAAAGTCGTGGCAAAGTACTGAAAAGAGTGGCAAAGTACTGAAAAGTTGTGGCAAAGTCGTGGCAAAGTACTGAAAAGTGTGGCAAAGTACTGAAAAGTTGTGGCGAAGTGCTGAAAAGTCGTGGCAATGTACTGAAAAGTGTGGCAAAGTACTGAAAAGTTGTGGCAAAGTGCTGAAAAGTCGTGGCAAAGTCGTGGCAAAGTACTGAAAAGTGTGGCAAAGTACTGAAAAGTTGTGGCAAAGTGCTGAAAAGTGTGGCAAAGTGCTGCAAAGTCGTGGCAAAGTACTGAAAAGTGTGACAAAGTACTGAAAAGTTGTGGCAAAGTGCTGAAAAGTCGTGGCAAAGTACTGAAAAGTGTGGCAAAGTACTGAAGAGTTGTGGCAAAGTCGTGGCAAAGTACTGAAAAGAGTGGCAAAGTGCTGCAAAGTCGTGGCAAAGAACTGAAAAGTGTGGCAAAGTACTGAAAAGTTGTGGGAAAGTGCTGAAAAATTGTGGCAAAGTGCTGCAAAGTCGTGGCAAAGTACTGAAAAGTGTGGCAAAGTACTGAAAAGTAGTGGCAAAGTGCTGAAAAGTGTGGCAAAGTACTGAAAAGTTGTGGCAAAGTGCTGAAAAGTGTGGCAAAATACTGAAAAGATGTGGCAAAATGCTGAAAAGTAGTGGCAAAGTACTGAAAAGTCGTGGCAAAGTACTGAAAATTGTGGCAAAGTACTGAAGAGTTGTTGCAAAGTCGTGGCAAAGTACTGAAAAGAGTGGCAAAGTGCTGCAAAGTCGTGGCAAAGTACTGAAAAGTGTGGCAAAGTACTGAAAAGTTGTGGCAAAGTGCTGAAAAGTGTGGCAAAGTGCTGCAAAGTCGTGGCAAAGTACTGAAAAGTGTCGCAAAGTACTGAAAAGTTGTGGCAAAGTACTGAAAAGTGTGGCAAATTACTGAAAAGTAGTGGCGAAGTGCTGAAAAGTCGTGGCAAAGTACTGAAAAGTGTGGCAAAGTACTGAAAAGTTGTGGCAAAGTCGTGGCAAAGTACTGAAAAGAGTGGCAAAGTACTGAAAAGTTGTGGCAAATTCGTGGCAAAGTTCTGAAAAGTGTGGCAAAGTACTGAAATTTTGTGGCGAAGTGCTGAAAAGTCGTGGCAAAGTACTGAAAAGTGTGGCAAAGTACTGAAAAGTAGTGGCAAAGTGCTGAAAAGTGTAGCAAAGTGCTGCAAAGTCGTGGCAAAGTGCTGAAAAGTGTGGCAAAGGAATGAAAAGTAGTGGCAAAGTGCTGAAAAGTGTGGCAAAGTGCTGCAAAGACGTGGCAAAGTGCTGAAAAGTGTGGCAAAGGACTGAAAAGTTGTTGCAAAGTGCTGAAAAGTTTGGCAAAGTACTGAAAAGTAGTGGCGAAGTGCTGAAAAGTCGTGGCAAAGTACTGAAAAGTGTGGCAAAGTACTTAAAAGTTGTGGCAAAGTCGTGGCAAAGTACTGAAAAGAGTGGCAAAGTACTGAAAAGTTGTGGCAAAGTCGTGGCAAAGTACTGAAAAGTGTGGCAAAGTACTGAAAAGTTGTGGCGAAGTGCTGAAAAGTCGTGGCAATGTACTGAAAAGTGTGGCAAAGTACTGAAAAATTGTGGCAAAGTGCTGAAAAGTCGTGGCAAAGTCGTGGCAAAGTACTGAAAAGTGTGGCAAAGTACTGAAAAGTTGTGGCAAAGTGCTGAAAAGTTGTGGCAAAGTGCTGAAAAGTAGTGGCAAAGTACTGAAAAGTCGTGGCAAAGTACTGAAAAGTGTGGCAAAGTACTGAAGAGTTGTGGCAAAGTCGTGGCAAAGTACTGAAAAGAGTGGCAAAGTGCTGCAAAGTCGTGGCAAAGTACTGAAAAGTGTGGCAAAGTACTGAAAAGTTGTGGCAAAGTGCTGAAAAGTGTGGCAAAGTGCTGCAAAGTCGTGGCGAAGTGCTGAAAAGTGTGGCAAAGGACTGAAAAGTTGTTGCAAAGTGCTGAAAAGTTTGGCAAAGTACTGAAAAGTAGTGGCGAAGTGCTGAAAAGTCGTGGCAAAGTACTGAAAAGTGTGGCAAAGTACAGAAAAGTTGTGGCAAAGTCGTGGCAAAGTACTGAAAAGAGTGGCAAAGTACTGAAAAGTTGTGGCAAAGTCGTGGCAAAGTACTGAAAAGTGTGGCAAAGTACTGAAAAGTTGTGGCGAAGTGCTGAAAAGTCGTGGCAATGTACTGAAAAGTGTGGCAAAGTACTGAAAAGTTGTGGCAAAGTGCTGAAAAGTCGTGGCAAAGTCGTGGCAAAGTACTGAAAAGTGTGGCAAAGTACTGAAAAGTTGTGGCAAAGTGCTGAAAAGTGTGGCAAAGTGCTGCAAAGTCGTGGCAAAGTACTGAAAAGTTGTGGCAAAGTACTGAAAAGTGTGGCAAATTACTGAAAAGTAGTGGCGAAGTGCTGAAAAGTCGTGGCAAAGTCGTGGCAAAGTTCTGAAAAGTGTGGCAAAGTACTGAAATTTTGTGGCGAAGTGCTGAAAAGTCGTGGCAAAGTACTGAAAAGTGTGGCAAAGTACTGAAAAGTAGTGGCAAAGTGCTGAAAAGTGTGGCAAAGTACTGAAAAGTTGTGGCAAAGTGCTGAAAAGTGTGGCAAAGTACTGAAAAGTTGTGGCAAAGTGCTGAAAAGTAGTGGCAAAGTACTGAAAAGTCGTGACAAAGTACTGAAAAGTGTGGCAAAGTACTGAAGAGTGTGGCAAAGTCGTGGCAAAGTACTGAAAAGACTGGCAAAGTGCTGCAAAGTCGTGGCAAAGTACTGAAAAGTGTGGCAAAGTACTGAAAAGTTGTGGCAAAGTGCTGAAAAGTGTGGCAAAGTGCTGCAAAGTCGTGGCAAAGTGCTGAAAAGTGTGGCAAAGGACTGAAAAGTTGTGGCAAAGAGCTGAAAAGTGTGGCAAAGTACTGAAAAGTAGTGGCGAAGTGCTGAAAAGTCGTGGCAAAGTACTGAAAAGTGTGGCAAAGTACTGAAAAGTTGTGGCAAAGTCGTGGCAAAGTACTGAAAAGAGTGGCAAAGTACTGAAAAGTTGTGGCAAAGTCGTGGCAAAGTACTGAAAAGTGTGGCAAAGTACTGAAAAGTTGTGGCGAGTGCTGAAAAGTCGTGGCAATGTACTGAAAAGTGTGGCAAAGTACTGAAAAGTTGTGGCAAAGTACTGAAAAGTCGTGGCAAAGTTGTGGCAAAGTACTGAAAAGTGTGGCAAAGTACTGAAAAGTTGTGGCAAAGTGCTGAAAAGTCGTGGCAAAGTACTGAAAAGTGTGGCAAAGTACTGAAGAGTTGTGGCAAAGTCGTTGCAAATTACTGAAAAGAGTGGCAAAGTGCTGCAAAGTCGTGGCAAAGTACTGAAAAGTGTGGCAAAGTACTGAAAAGTTGTTGCAAAGTGCTGAAAAGTGTGGCAAAGTGCTGCAAAGTCGTGGCAAAGTACTGAAAAGTGTGGCAAAGTACTGAAAAGTTGTGGCAAAGTACTGAAAAGTGTGGCAAAGTACTGAAAAGTGTGGCAAAGTGTTGCAATGTCGTGGCAAAGTACTGAAAAGTGTGGCAAAGTAAAGAAAAGTTGTGGCAAAGTCGTGGCTAAGTACTGAAAAGAGTGGCAAAGTACTGAAAAGTTGTGGCAAAGTGCTGCAAAGTCGTGGCAAAGTACTGAAAAGTGTGGCAAAGTACTGAAAAGTTGTGGCAAAGTGCTGAAAAGTGTGGCAAAGTACTGAAAAGTTGTGGCAAAGTGCTGAAAGTGTGGCAAAGTACTGAAAAGTTGTGGCAAAGTTCTGAAAAGTAGTGGCAAAGTACTGAAAAGTCGTGGCAAAGTCGTGGCAAAAGTACTGAAAAGTGTGACAAAGTACTGAAAAGTTGTGGCAAAGTGCTGAAAAGTCGTGGCAAAGTACTGAAAAGTGTGGCAAAGTACTGAAGAGTTGTGGCAAAGTCGTGGCAAAGTACTGAAAAGAGTGGCAAAGTGCTGCAAAGTCGTGGCAAAGAACTGAAAAGTTTGGCAAAGTACTGAAAAGTTGTGGCAAAGTGCTGAAAAGTGTGGCAAAGTGCTGCAAAGTCGTGGCAAAGTACTGAAAAGTGTGGCAAAGTACTGAAAAGTTGTGGCAAAGTGCTGAAAAGTGTGGCAAAGTACTGAAAAGTAGTGGCGAAGTGCTGAAAAGTCGTGGCAAAGTACTGAAAAGTGTGGCAAAGTACTGAAAAGTTGTGGCAAAGTCGTGGCAAAGTACTGAAAAGAGTGGCAAAGTACTGAAAAGTTGTGGCAAAGTCGTGTCAAAGTACTGAAAAGTGTGGCAAAGTACTGAAAAGTTGTGGCGAAGTGCTGAAAAGTCGTGGCAAAGTACTGAAAAGTGTGGCAAAGTACTGAAAAGTAGTGGCAAAATGCTGCAAAGTCGTGGCAAAGTACTGAAAAGTGTGGCAAAGTACTGAAAAGTTGTGGCAAAGTGCTGACAAGTGTGGCAAAATACTGAAAAGTTGTGGCAAAATGCTGAAAAGTAGTGGCAAAGTACTGAAAAGTCGTGGCAAAGTACTGAAAAGTGTGGCAAAGTACTGAAGAGTTGTGGCAAAGTCGTGGCAAAGTACTGAAAAGAGTGGCAAAGTGCTGCAAAGTCGTGGCAAAGTACTGAAAGTGTGGCAAAGTACTGAAAAGTTGTGGCAAAGTGCTGAAAAGTGTGGCAAAGTGCTGCAAAGTCGTGGCAAAGTGCTGAAAAGTGTGGCAAAGGACTGAAAAGTTGTTGCAAAGTGCTGAAAAGTTTGGCAAAGTACTGAAAAGTAGTGGCGAAGTGCTGAAAAGTCGTGGCAAAGTACTGAAAAGTGTGGCAAAGTACTTAAAAGTTGTGGCAAAGTCGTGGCAAAGTACTGAAAGAGTGGCAAAGTACTGAAAAGTTGTGGCAAAGTCGTGGCAAAGTACTGAAAAGTGTGGCAAAGTACTGAAAAGTTGTGGCGAAGTGCTGAAAAGTCGTGGCAATGTACTGAAAAGTGTGGCAAAGTACTGAAAAATTGTGGCAAAGTGCTGAAAAGTCGTGGCAAAGTCGTGGCAAAGTACTGAAAAGTGTGGCAAAGTACTGAAAAGTTGTGGCAAAGTGCTGAAAAGTTGTGGCAAAGTGCTGAAAAGTAGTGGCAAAGTACTGAAAAGTCGTGGCAAAGTACTGAAAAGTGTGGCAAAGTACTGAAGAGTTGTGGCAAAGTCGTGGCAAAGTACTGAAAAGAGTGGCAAAGTGCTGCAAAGTCGTGGCAAAGTACTGAAAAGTGTGGCAAAGTACTGAGAAGTTGTGGCAAAGTACTGAAAAGTGTGGCAAAGTGCTGCAAAATCGTGGCAAAGTGCTGAAAAGTGTGGCAAAGGACTGAAAAGTTGTGGCAAAGAGCTGAAAGTGTGGCAAAGTACTGAAAAGTAGTGGCGAAGTGCTGAAAAGTCGTGGCAAAGTACTAAAAAGTGTGGCAAAGTACTGAAAAGTTGTGGCAAAGTCGTGGCAAAGTACTGAAAAGAGTGGCAAAGTACTGAAAAGTTGTGGCAAAGTCGTGGCAAAGTACTGAAAAGTGTGGCAAAGTACTGCAAAGTTGTGGCGAGTGCTGAAAAGTCGTGGCAATGCACTGAAAAGTGTGGCAAAGTACTGAAAAGTTGTGGCAAAGTGCTGAAAAGTCGTGGCAAAGTCGTGGCAAAGTACTGAAAAGTGTGGCAAAGTACTGAAAAGTTGTGGCAAAGTGCTGAAAAGTCGTGGCAAAGTACTGAAAAGTGTGGCAAAGTACTGAAGAGTTGTGGCAAAGTCGTTGCAAAGTACTGAAAAGAGTGGCAAAGTGCTGCAAAGTCGTGGCAAAGAACTGAAAAGTGTGGCAAAGTACTGAAAAGTTGTTGCAAAGTGCTGAAAAGTGTGGCAAAGTGCTGCAAAGTCGTGGCAAAGTACTGAAAAGTGTGGCAAAGTACTGAAAAGTTGTGGCAAAGTACTGAAAAGTGTGGCAAAGTACTGAAAAGTTGTGGCAAAGTACTGAAAAGTGTGGCAAAGTGCTGCAAAGTCGTGGCAAAGTACTGAAAAGTGTGGCAAAGTAAAGAAAAGTTGTGGCAAAGTGCTGAAAAGTGTGGCAAATACTGAAAAGATGTGGCAAAGTGCTGAAAAGTAGTGGCAAAGTACTGAAAAGTCGTGGCAAAGTCGTGGCAAAGTACTGAAAAGTGTGGCAAAGTACTGAAAAGTTGTGGCAAAGTGCTGCAAAGTCGTGGCAAAGTACTGAAAAGTGTGGCAAAGTACTGAAAAGTTGTGGCAAAGTGCTGAAAAGTGTGGCAAAGTACTGAAAAGTTGTGGCAAAGTGCTGAAAAGTGTGGCAAAGTACTGAAAAGTTGTGGCAAAGTTCTGAAAAGTAGTGGCAAAGTACTGAAAAGTCGTGGCAAAGTCGTGGCAAAGTACTGAAAAGTGTGACAAAGTACTGAAAAGTTGTGGCAAAGTGCTGAAAAGTCGTGGCAAAGTACTGAAAAGTGTGGCAAAGTACTGAAAAGTTGTGGCAAAGTGCTGAAAAGTCGTGGCAAAGTACTGAAAAGTGTGGCAAAGTACTGAAGAGTTGTGGCAAAGTCGTGGCAAAGTACTGAAAAGAGTGGCAAAGTGCTGCAAAGTCGTGGCAAAGAAATGAAAAGTGTGGCAAAGTACTGAAAAGTTGTTGCAAAGTGCTGAAAAGTGTGGCAAAGTGCTGCAAAGTCGTGGCAAAGTACTGAAAAGTGTGGCAAAGTACTGAAAAGTTGTGGCAAAGTACTGAAAAGTGTAGCAAAGTACTGAAAAGTAGTGGCCATGTGCTGAAAAGTCGTGGCAAAGTACTGAAAAGTGTGGCAAAGTACTGAAAAGTGTGGCAAAGTACTGAAAAGTTGTGGCAAAGTGCTGAAAAGTAGTGGCAAAGTACTGAAAAGTCGTGGCAAAGTCGTGACAAAGTACTGAAAAGTGTGGCAAAGTACTGAAAAGTTGTGGCAAAGTCGTGGCTAAGTACTGAAAAGAGTGGCAAAGTACTGACAAGTTGTGGCAAAGTGCTGCAAAGTCGTGGCAAAGTAATGAAAAGTCGTGGCAAAGTACTGAAAAGTGTGACAAAGTACTGAAAAGTTGTGGCAAAGTCGTGGCTAAGTACTGAAAAGAGTGGCAAAGTACTGACAAGTTGTGGCAAAGTGCTGCAAATTCGTGGCAAAGTACTGAAAAGTGTGGCAAAGTACTGAAAAGTTGTGGCAAAGTGCAGAAAAGTGTGGCAAAGTACTGAAAAGTTGTGGCAAAGTTCTGAAAAGTAGTGGCAAAGTACTGAAAAGTCGTGGCAAAGTACTGAAAAGTGTGACAAAGTACTGAAAAGTTGTAGCAAAGTGCTGAAAAGTCGTGGCAAAGTACTGAAAAGTGTGGCAAAGTACTGAAGAGTTGTGGAAAATTCGTGGCAAAGTACTGAAAAGTGTGGCAAAGTACTGAAAAGTTGTGGCAAAGTCGTGGCTAAGTACTGAAAAGAGTGGCAAAGTACTGAAAAGTTGTGGCAAAGTGCTGCAAAGTCGTGGCAAAGTACTGAAAAGTGTGGCAAAGTACTGAAAAGTTGTGGCAAAGTGCTGAAAAGTGTGGCAAAGTACTGAAAAGTTGTGGCAAAGTGCTGAAAAGTGTGGCAAAGTACTGAAAAGTTGTGGCAAAGTTCTGAAAAGTAGTGGCAAAGTACTGAAAAGTCATGGCAAAGTCGTGGCAAAGTACTGAAAAGTGTGACAAAGTACTGAAAAGTTGTGGCAAAAAGCTGGAAAGTCGTGGCAAAGTACTGAAAAGTGTGGCAAAGTACTGAAGAGTTGTGGCAAAGTCGTGGCAAAGTACTGAAAAGAGTGGCAAAGTGCTGCAAAGTCGTGGCAAAGAACTGAAAAGTGTGGCAAAGTACTGAAAAGTTGTGGCAAAGTGCTGAAAAGTGTGGCAAAAGCTGCAAAGTCGTGGCAAAGTACTGAAAAGTGTGGCAAAGTACTGAAAAGTTGTGGCAAAGTCGTGTCAAAGTACTGAAAAGTGTGGCAAAGTACTGAAAAGTTGTGGCGAAGTGCTGAAAAGTCGTGGCAAAGTACTGAAAAGTGTGGCAAAGTACTGAAAAGTAGTGGCAAAGTGCTGCAAAGTCGTGGCAAAGTACTGAAAAGTGTGGCAAAGTACTGAAAAGTTGTGGCAAAGTGCAGAAAAGTGTGCCAAAGTACTGAAAAGTTGTGGCAAAGTGCTGAAAAGTGTGGCAAAGTACTGAAAAGTTGTGGCAAAGTTCTGAAAAGTAGTGGCAAAGTACTGAAAAGTCGTGGCAAAGTCGTGGCAAAGTACTGAAAAGTGTGACAAAGTACTGAAAAGTTGTGGCAAAGTGCTGAAAAGTCGTGGCAAAGTACTGAAAAGTGTGGCAAAGTACTGAAGAGTTGTGGCAAAGTCGTGGCAAAGTACTGAAAAGAGTGGCAAAGTGCTGCAAAGTCGTGGCAAAGAACTGAAAAGTGTGGCAAAGTACTGAAAAGTTGTGGCAAAGTCGTGGCAAAGTACTGAAAAGAGTGGCAAAGTACTGAAAAGTTGTGGCAAAGTCGTGTCAAAGTACTGAAAAGTGTGGCAAAGTACTGAAAAGTTGTGGCGAAGTGCTGAAAAGTCGTGGCAAAGTACTGAAAAGTGTGGCAAAGTACTGAAAAGTAGTGGCAAAGTGCTGCAAAGTCGTGGCAAAGTACTGAAAAGTGTGGCAAAGTACTGAAAAGTGTGGCAAAGTACTGAAAAGTTGTGGCAAAGTGCTGAAAAGTGTGGCAAAGTGCTGCAAAGTCGTGGCAAAGTGCTGAAAAGTGTGGCAAAGGACTGAAAAGTTGTTGCAAAGTGCTGAAAAGTTTGGCAAAGTACTGAAAAGTAGTGGCAAAGTGCTGAAAAGTCGTGGCAAAGTACTGAAAAGTGTGGCAAAGTACTTAAAAGTTGTGGCAAAGTCGTGGCAAAGTACTGAAAAGAGTGGCAAAGTACTGAAAAGTTGTGGCAAAGTCGTGGCAAAGTACTGAAAAGTGTGGCAAAGTACTGAAAAGTTGTGGCGAAGTGCTGAAAAGTGTGGCAAAGTACTGAAAAATTGTGGCAAAGTGCTGAAAAGTCGTGGCAAAGTCGTGGCAAAGTACTGAAAAGTGTGGCAAAGTACTGAAAAGTTGTGGCGAAATGCTGAAAAGTCGTGGCAAAGCACTGAAAAGTATGGCAAAGTACTGAAAAGTGTGGCAAAGTACTGAAAAGTTGTGGCAAAGTGCTGAAAAGTTGTGGCAAAGTGCTGAAAAGTCGTGGCAAAGTACTGAAAAGTTGTGGCAAAGTACTGAAAAGTGTGGCAAAGTGCTGCAAAATCGTGGCAAAGTACTGAAAAGTTGTGGCAAAGTCGTGGCAAAGTACTGAAAAGAGTGGCAAAGTACTGAAAAGTTGTGGCAAAGTCGTGGCAAAGTACTGAAAAGTGTGGCAAAGTACTGAAAAGTTGTGGCAAAGTGCTGAAAAGTCGTGGCAAAGTCGTGGCAAAGTACTGAAAAGTGTGGCAAAGTACTGAAAAGTTGTGGCAAAGTGCTGAAAAGTCGTGGCAAAGTACTGAAAAGTGTTGCAAAGTACTGAAGAGTTGTGGCAAAGTCGTTGCAAAGTACTGAAAAGAGTGGCAAAGTGCTGCAAAGTCGTGGCAAAGAACTGAAAAGTGTGGCAAAGTACTGAAAAGTTGTTGCAAAGTGCTGAAAAGTGTGGCAAAGTGCTGCAAAGTCGTGGCAAAGTACTGAAAAGTGTGGCAAAGTACTGAAAAGTTGTGGCAAAGTACTGAAAAGTGTGGCAAAGTACTGAAAAGTGTGGCAAAGTGCTGCAAAGTCGTGGCAAAGTACTGAAAAGTGTGGCAAAGTAAAGAAAAGTTGTGGCAAAGTGCTGAAAAGTGTGGCAAATACTGAAAAGATGTGGCAAAGTGCTGAAAAGTAGTGGCAAAGTACTGAAAAGTCGTGGCAAAGTACTGAAAAGTGTGGCAAAGTACTGAAGAGTTGTGGCAAAGTCGTGGCAAAGTACTGAAAAGAGTGGCAAAGTGCTGCAAAGTCGTGGCAAAGTACTGAAAAGTGTGGCAAAGTACTGAAAAGTTGTGGCAAAGTGCTGAAAAGTGTGGCAAAGTGCTGCAAAGTCGTGGCAAAGTGCTGAAAAGTGTGGCAAAGGACTGAAAAGTTGTTGCAAAGTGCTGAAAAGTTTGGCAAAGTACTGAAAAGTAGTGGCGAAGTGCTGAAAAGTCGTGGCAAAGTACTGAAAAGTGTGGCAAAGTACTTAAAAGTTGTGGCAAAGTCGTGGCAAAGTACTGAAAAGAGTGGCAAAGTACTGAAAAGTTGTGGCAAAGTCGTGGCAAAGTACTGAAAAGTGTGGCAAAGTACTGAAAAGTTGTGGCGAAGTGCTGAAAAGTCGTGGCAATGTACTGAAAAGTGTGGCAAAGTACTGAAAAATTGTGGCAAAGTGCTGAAAAGTCGTGGCAAAGTCGTGGCAAAGTACTGAAAAGTGTGGCAAAGTACTGAAAAGTTGTGGCAAAGTGCTGAAAAGTTGTGGCAAAGTGCTGAAAAGTAGTGGCAAAGTACTGAAAAGTCGTGGCAAAGTACTGAAAAGTGTGGCAAAGTACTGAAGAGTTGTGGCAAAGTCGTGGCAAAGTACTGAAAAGAGTGGCAAAGTGCTGCAAAGTCGTGGCAAAGTACTGAAAAGTGTGGCAAAGTACTGAAAAGTTGTGGCAAAGTACTGAAAAGTGTGGCAAAGTGCTGCAAAATCGTGGCAAAGTGCTGAAAAGTGTGGCAAAGGACTGAAAAGTTGTGGCAAAGAGCTGAAAAGTGTGACAAAGTACTGAAAAGTAGTGGCGAAGTGCTGAAAAGTCGTGGCAAAGTACTAAAAAGTGTGGCAAAGTACTGAAAAGTTGTGGCAAAGTCGTGGCAAAGTACTGAAAAGAGTGGCAAAGTACTGAAAAGTTGTGGCAAAGTCGTGGCAAAGTACTGAAAAGTGTGGCAAAGTACTGCAAAGTTGTGGCGAGTGCTGAAAAGTCGTGGCAATGCACTGAAAAGTGTGGCAAAGTACTGAAAAGTTGTGGCAAAGTGCTGAAAAGTCGTGGCAAAGTCGTGGCAAAGTACTGAAAAGTGTGGCAAAGTACTGAAAAGTTGTGGCAAAGTGCTGAAAAGTCGTGGCAAAGTACTGAAAAGTGTGGCAAAGTACTGAAGAGTTGTGGCAAAGTCGTTGCAAAGTACTGAAAAGAGTGGCAAAGTGCTGCAAAGTCGTGGCAAAGAACTGAAAAGTGTGGCAAAGTACTGAAAAGTTGTTGCAAAGTGCTGAAAAGTGTGGCAAAGTGCTGCAAAGTCGTGGCAAAGTACTGAAAAGTGTGGCAAAGTATTGAAAAGTTGTGGCAAAGTACTGAAAAGTGTGGCAAAGTACTGAAAAGTGTGGCAAAGTGCTGCAAAGTCGTGGCAAAGTACTGAAAAGTGTGGCAAAGTAAAGAAAAGTTGTGGCAAAGTGCTGAAAAGTGTGGCAAATACTGAAAAGATGTGGCAAAGTGCTGAAAAGTAGTGGCAAAGTACTGAAAAGTCGTGGCAAAGTCGTGGCAAAGTACTGAAAAGTGTGGCAAAGTACTGAAAAGTTGTGGCAAAGTGCTGCAAAGTCGTGGCAAAGTACTGAAAAGTGTGGCAAAGTACTGACAAGTTGTGGCAAAGTGCTGAAAAGTGTGGCAAAGTACTGAAAAGTTGTGGCAAAGTGCTGAAAAGTGTGGCAAAGTACTGAAAAGTTGTGGCAAAGTTCTGAAAAGTAGTGGCAAAGTACTGAAAAGTCGTGGCAAAGTACTGAAAAGTGTGACAAAGTACTGAAAAGTTGTGGCAAAGTGCTGAAAAGTCGTGGCAAAGTACTGAAAAGTGTGGCAAAGTACTGAAAAGTTGTGGCAAAGTGCTGAAAAGTCGTGGCAAAGTACTGAAAAGTGTGGCAAAGTACTGAAGAGTTGTGGCAAAGTCGTGGCAAAGTACTGAAAAGAGTGGCAAAGTGCTGCAAAGTCGTGGCAAAGAACTGAAAAGTGTGGCAAAGTACTGAAAAGTTGTTGCAAAGTGCTGAAAAGTGTGGCAAAGTGCTGCAAAGTCGTGGCAAAGTACTGAAAAGTGTGGCAAAGTACTGAAAAGTTGTGGCAAAGTACTGAAAAGTGTAGCAAAGTACTGAAAAGTAGTGGCCATGTGCTGAAAAGTCGTGGCAAAGTACTGAAAAGTGTGGCAAAGTACTGAAAAGTGTGGCAAAGTACTGAAAAGTTGTGGCAAAGTGCTGAAAAGTAGTGGCAAAGTACTGAAAAGTCGTGGCAAAGTCGTGGCAAAGTACTGAAAAGTGTGGCAAAGTACTGAAAAGTTGTGGCAAAGTGCTGAAAAGTGTGGCAAAGTACTGAAAAGTTGTGGCAAAGTTCTGAAAAGTAGTGGCAAAGTACTGAAAAGTCGTGGCAAAGTACTGAAAAGTGTGACAAAGTACTGAAAAGTTGTAGCAAAGTGCTGAAAAGTCGTGGCAAAGTACTGAAAAGTGTGGCAAAGTACTGAAGAGTTGTGGCAAAGTCGTGGCAAAGTACTGAAAAGTGTGGCAAAGTACTGAAAAGTTGTGGCAAAGTCGTGGCTAAGTACTGAAAAGAGTGGCAAAGTACTGAAAAGTTGTGGCAAAGTGCTGCAAAGTCGTGGCAAAGTACTGAAAAGTGTGGCAAAGTACTGAAAAGTTGTGGCAAAGTGCTGAAAAGTGTGGCAAAGTACTGAACAGTTGTGGCAAAGTGCTGAAAAGTGTGGCAAAGTACTGAAAAGTTGTGGCAAAGTTCTGAAAAGTAGTGGCAAAGTACTGAAAAGTCATGGCAAAGTCGTGGCAAAGTACTGAAAAGTGTGACAAAGTACTGAAAAGTTGTGGCAAAAAGCTGGAAAGTCGTGGCAAAGTACTGAAAAGTGTGGCAAAGTACTGAAGAGTTGTGGCAAAGTCGTGGCAAAGTACTGAAAAGAGTGGCAAAGTGCTGCAAAGTCGTGGCAAAGAACTGAAAAGTGTGGCAAAGTACTGAAAAGTTGTGGCAAAGTGCTGAAAAGTGTGGCAAAAGCTGCAAAGTCGTGGCAAAGTACTGAAAAGTGTGGCAAAGTACTGAAAAGTTGTGGCAAAGTGCTGAAAAGTGTGGCAAAGTACTGAAAAGTAGTGGCGAAGTGCTGAAAAGTCGTGGCAAAGTACTGAAAAGTGTGGCAAAGTACTGAAAAGTTGTGGCAAAGTCGTGGCAAAGTACTGAAAAGAGTGGCAAAGTACTGAAAAGTTGTGGCAAAGTCGTGTCAAAGTACTGAAAAGTGTGGCAAAGTACTGAAAAGTTGTGGCGAAGTGCTGAAAAGTCGTGGCAAAGTACTGAAAAGTGTGGCAAAGTACTGAAAAGTAGTGGCAAAGTGCTGCAAAGTCGTGGCAAAGTACTGAAAAGTGTGGCAAAGTACTGAAAAGTTGTGGCAAAGTGCTGAAAAGTGTGCCAAAGTACTGAAAAGTTGTGGCAAAGTGCTGAAAAGTGTGGCAAAGTACTGAAAAGTTGTGGCAAAGTTCTGAAAAGTAGTGGCAAAGTACTGAAAAGTCGTGGCAAAGTCGTGGCAAAGTACTGAAAAGTGTGACAAAGTACTGAAAAGTTGTGGCAAAGTGCTGAAAAGTCGTGGCAAAGTACTGAAAAGTGTGGCAAAGTACTGAAGAGTTGTGGCAAAGTCGTGGCAAAGTACTGAAAAGAGTGGCAAAGTGCTGCAAAGTCGTGGCAAAGAACTGAAAAGTGTGGCAAAGTACTGAAAAGTTGTGGCAAAGTCGTGGCAAAGTACTGAAAAGAGTGGCAAAGTACTGAAAAGTTGTGGCAAAGTCGTGTCAAAGTACTGAAAAGTGTGGCAAAGTACTGAAAAGTTGTGGCGAAGTGCTGAAAAGTCGTGGCAAAGTACTGAAAAGTGTGGCAAAGTACTGAAAAGTAGTGGCAAAGTGCTGCAAAGTCGTGGCAAAGTACTGAAAAGTGTGGCAAAGTACTGAAAAGTTGTGGCAAAGTGCTGACAAGTGTGGCAAAATACTGAAAAGTTGTGGCAAAATGCTGAAAAGTAGTGGCAAAGTACTGAAAAGTCGTGGCAAAGTACTGAAAAGTGTGGCAAAGTACTGAAGAGTTGTGGCAAAGTCGTGGCAAAGTACTGAAAAGAGTGGCAAAGTGCTGCAAAGTCGTGGCAAAGTACTGAAAAGTGTGGCAAAGTACTGAAAAGTTGTGGCAAAGTGCTGAAAAGTGTGGCAAAGTACTGAAAAGTTGTGGCAAAGTTCTGAAAAGTAGTGGCAAAGTACTGAAAAGTCATGGCAAAGTCGTGGCAAAGTACTGAAAAGTGTGACAAAGTACTGAAAAGTTGTGGCAAAAAGCTGGAAAGTCGTGGCAAAGTACTGAAAAGTGTGGCAAAGTACTGAAGAGTTGTGGCAAAGTCGTGGCAAAGTACTGAAAAGAGTGGCAAAGTGCTGCAAAGTCGTGGCAAAGAACTGAAAAGTGTGGCAAAGTACTGAAAAGTTGTGGCAAAGTGCTGAAAAGTGTGGCAAAAGCTGCAAAGTCGTGGCAAAGTACTGAAAAGTGTGGCAAAGTACTGAAAAGTTGTGGCAAAGTGCTGAAAAGTGTGGCAAAGTACTGAAAAGTAGTGGCGAAGTGCTGAAAAGTCGTGGCAAAGTACTGAAAAGTGTGGCAAAGTACTGAAAAGTTGTGGCAAAGTCGTGGCAAAGTACTGAAAAGAGTGGCAAAGTACTGAAAAGTTGTGGCAAAGTCGTGTCAAAGTACTGAAAAGTGTGGCAAAGTACTGAAAAGTTGTGGCGAAGTGCTGAAAAGTCGTGGCAAAGTACTGAAAAGTGTGGCAAAGTACTGAAAAGTAGTGGCAAAGTGCTGCAAAGTCGTGGCAAAGTACTGAAAAGTGTGGCAAAGTACTGAAAAGTTGTGGCAAAGTGCTGAAAAGTGTGCCAAAGTACTGAAAAGTTGTGGCAAAGTGCTGAAAAGTGTGGCAAAGTACTGAAAAGTTGTGGCAAAGTTCTGAAAAGTAGTGGCAAAGTACTGAAAAGTCGTGGCAAAGTCGTGGCAAAGTACTGAAAAGTGTGACAAAGTACTGAAAAGTTGTGGCAAAGTGCTGAAAAGTCGTGGCAAAGTACTGAAAAGTGTGGCAAAGTACTGAAGAGTTGTGGCAAAGTCGTGGCAAAGTACTGAAAAGAGTGGCAAAGTGCTGCAAAGTCGTGGCAAAGAACTGAAAAGTGTGGCAAAGTACTGAAAAGTTGTGGCAAAGTCGTGGCAAAGTACTGAAAAGAGTGGCAAAGTACTGAAAAGTTGTGGCAAAGTCGTGTCAAAGTACTGAAAAGTGTGGCAAAGTACTGAAAAGTTGTGGCGAAGTGCTGAAAAGTCGTGGCAAAGTACTGAAAAGTGTGGCAAAGTACTGAAAAGTAGTGGCAAAGTGCTGCAAAGTCGTGGCAAAGTACTGAAAAGTGTGGCAAAGTACTGAAAAGTTGTGGCAAAGTGCTGACAAGTGTGGCAAAATACTGAAAAGTTGTGGCAAAATGCTGAAAAGTAGTGGCAAAGTACTGAAAAGTCGTGGCAAAGTACTGAAAAGTGTGGCAAAGTACTGAAGAGTTGTGGCAAAGTCGTGGCAAAGCACTGAAAAGAGTGGCAAAGTGCTGCAAAGTCGTGGCAAAGTACTGAAAAGTGTGGCAAAGTACTGAAAAGTTGTGGCAAAGTGCTGAAAAGTGTGGCAAAGTACTGAAAAGTTGTGGCAAAGTTCTGAAAAGTAGTGGCAAAGTACTGAAAAGTCATGGCAAAGTCGTGGCAAAGTACTGAAAAGTGTGACAAAGTACTGAAAAGTTGTGGCAAAAAGCTGGAAAGTCGTGGCAAAGTACTGAAAAGTGTGGCAAAGTACTGAAGAGTTGTGGCAAAGTCGTGGCAAAGTACTGAAAAGAGTGGCAAAGTGCTGCAAAGTCGTGGCAAAGTACTGAAAAGTGTGGCAAAGTACTGAAAAGTTGTGGCAAAGTGCTGAAAAGTGTGGCAAAGTACTGAAAAGTTGTGGCAAAGTTCTGAAAAGTAGTGGCAAAGTACTGAAAAGTCATGGCAAAGTCGTGGCAAAGTACTGAAAAGTGTGGCAAAGTACTGAAAAGTTGTGGCGAAGTGCTGAAAAGTCGTGGCAAAGTACTGAAAAGTGTGGCAAAGTACTGAAAAGTAGTGGCAAAGTGCTGCAAAGTCGTGGCAAAGTACTGAAAAGTGTGGCAAAGTACTGAAAAGTTGTGGCAAAGTGCAGAAAAGTGTGCCAAAGTACTGAAAAGTTGTGGCAAAGTGCTGAAAAGTGTGGCAAAGTACTGAAAAGTTGTGGCAAAGTTCTGAAAAGTAGTGGCAAAGTACTGAAAAGTCGTGGCAAAGTCGTGGCAAAGTACTGAAAAGTGTGACAAAGTACTGAAAAGTTGTGGCAAAGTGCTGAAAAGTCGTGGCAAAGTACTGAAAAGTGTGGCAAAGTACTGAAGAGTTGTGGCAAAGTCGTGGCAAAGTACTGAAAAGAGTGGCAAAGTGCTGCAAAGTCGTGGCAAAGAACTGAAAAGTGTGGCAAAGTACTGAAAAGTTGTGGCAAAGTCGTGGCAAAGTACTGAAAAGAGTGGCAAAGTACTGAAAAGTTGTGGCAAAGTCGTGTCAAAGTACTGAAAAGTGTGGCAAAGTACTGAAAAGTTGTGGCGAAGTGCTGAAAAGTCGTGGCAAAGTACTGAAAAGTGTGGCAAAGTACTGAAAAGTAGTGGCAAAGTGCTGCAAAGTCGTGGCAAAGTACTGAAAAGTGTGGCAAAGTACTGAAAAGTGTGGCAAAGTACTGAAAAGTTGTGGCAAAGTGCTGAAAAGTGTGGCAAAGTGCTGCAAAGTCGTGGCAAAGTGCTGAAAAGTGTGGCAAAGGACTGAAAAGTTGTTGCAAAGTGCTGAAAAGTTTGGCAAAGTACTGAAAAGTAGTGGCAAAGTGCTGAAAAGTCGTGGCAAAGTACTGAAAAGTGTGGCAAAGTACTTAAAAGTTGTGGCAAAGTCGTGGCAAAGTACTGAAAAGAGTGGCAAAGTACTGAAAAGTTGTGGCAAAGTCGTGGCAAAGTACTGAAAAGTGTGGCAAAGTACTGAAAAGTTGTGGCGAAGTGCTGAAAAGTGTGGCAAAGTACTGAAAAATTGTGGCAAAGTGCTGAAAAGTCGTGGCAAAGTCGTGGCAAAGTACTGAAAAGTGTGGCAAAGTACTGAAAAGTTGTGGCGAAATGCTGAAAAGTCGTGGCAAAGCACTGAAAAGTATGGCAAAGTACTGAAAAGTGTGGCAAAGTACTGAAAAGTTGTGGCAAAGTGCTGAAAAGTTGTGGCAAAGTGCTGAAAAGTCGTGGCAAAGTACTGAAAAGTTGTGGCAAAGTACTGAAAAGTGTGGCAAAGTGCTGCAAAATCGTGGCAAAGTACTGAAAAGTTGTGGCAAAGTCGTGGCAAAGTACTGAAAAGAGTGGCAAAGTACTGAAAAGTTGTGGCAAAGTCGTGGCAAAGTACTGAAAAGTGTGGCAAAGTACTGCAAAGTTGTGGCGAGTGCTGAAAAGTCGTGGCAATGTACTGAAAAGTGTGGCAAAGTACTGAAAAGTTGTGGCAAAGTGCTGAAAAGTCGTGGCAAAGTCGTGGCAAAGTACTGAAAAGTGTGGCAAAGTACTGAAAAGTTGTGGCAAAGTGCTGAAAAGTCGTGGCAAAGTACTGAAAAGTGTTGCAAAGTACTGAAGAGTTGTGGCAAAGTCGTTGCAAAGTACTGAAAAGAGTGGCAAAGTGCTGCAAAGTCGTGGCAAAGAACTGAAAAGTGTGGCAAAGTAATGAAAAGTTGTTGCAAAGTGCTGAAAAGTGTGGCAAAGTGCTGCAAAGTCGTGGCAAAGTACTGAAAAGTGTGGCAAAGTACTGAAAAGTTGTGGCAAAGTACTGAAAAGTGTGGCAAAGTACTGAAAGTGTGGCAAAGTGCTGCAAAGTCGTGGCAAAGTACTGAAAAGTGTGGCAAAGTAAAGAAAAGTTGTGGCAAAGTGCTGAAAAGTGTGGCAAATACTGAAAAGATGTGGCAAAGTGCTGAAAAGTAGTGGCAAAGTACTGAAAAGTCGTGGCAAAGTACTGAAAAGTGTGGCAAAGTACTGAAGAGTTGTGGCAAAGTCGTGGCAAAGTACTGAAAAGAGTGGCAAAGTGCTGCAAAGTCGTGGCAAAGTACTGAAAAGTGTGGCAAAGTACTGAAAAGTTGTGGCAAAGTGCTGAAAAGTGTGGCAAAGTGCTGCAAAGTCGTGGCAAAGTGCTGAAAAGTGTGGCAAAGGACTGAAAAGTTGTTGCAAAGTGCTGAAAAGTTTGGCAAAGTACTGAAAAGTAGTGGCGAAGTGCTGAAAAGTCGTGGCAAAGTACTGAAAAGTGTGGCAAAGTACTTAAAAGTTGTGGCAAAGTCGTGGCAAAGTACTGAAAAGAGTGGCAAAGTACTGAAAAGTTGTGGCAAAGTCGTGGCAAAGTACTGAAAAGTGTGGCAAAGTACTGAAAAGTTGTGGCGAAGTGCTGAAAAGTCGTGGCAATGTACTGAAAAGTGTGGCAAAGTACTGAAAAATTGTGGCAAAGTGCTGAAAAGTCGTGGCAAAGTCGTGGCAAAGTACTGAAAAGTGTGGCAAAGTACTGAAAAGTTGTGGCAAAGTGCTGAAAAGTTGTGGCAAAGTGCTGAAAAGTAGTGGCAAAGTACTGAAAAGTCGTGGCAAAGTACTGAAAAGTGTGGCAAAGTACTGAAGAGTTGTGGCAAAGTCGTGGCAAAGTACTGAAAAGAGTGGCAAAGTGCTGCAAAGTCGTGGCAAAGTACTGAAAAGTGTGGCAAAGTACTGAAAAGTTGTGGCAAAGTGCTGAAAAGTGTGGCAAAGTGCTGCAAAGTCGTGGCAAAGTGCTGAAAAGTGTGGCAAAGGACTGAAAAGTTGTTGCAAAGTGCTGAAAAGTTTGGCAAAGTACTGAAAAGTAGTGGCGAAGTGCTGAAAAGTCGTGGCAAAGTACTGAAAAGTGTGGCAAAGTACTTAAAAGTTGTGGCAAAGTCGTGGCAAAGTACTGAAAAGAGTGGCAAAGTACTGAAAAGTTGTGGCAAAGTCGTGGCAAAGTACTGAAAAGTGTGGCAAAGTACTGAAAAGTTGTGGCGAAGTGCTGAAAAGTCGTGGCAATGTACTGAAAAGTGTGGCAAAGTACTGAAAAATTGTGGCAAAGTGCTGAAAAGTCGTGGCAAAGTCGTGGCAAAGTACTGAAAAGTGTGGCAAAGTACTGAAAAGTTGTGGCAAAGTGCTGAAAAGTTGTGGCAAAGTGCTGAAAAGTAGTGGCAAAGTACTGAAAAGTCGTGGCAAAGTACTGAAAAGTGTGGCAAAGTACTGAAGAGTTGTGGCAAAGTCGTGGCAAAGTACTGAAAAGAGTGGCAAAGTGCTGCAAAGTCGTGGCAAAGTACTGAAAAGTGTGGCAAAGTACTGAAAAGTTGTGGCAAAGTACTGAAAAGTGTGGCAAAGTGCTGCAAAATCGTGGCAAAGTGCTGAAAAGTGTGGCAAAGGACTGAAAAGTTGTGGCAAAGAGCTGAAAAGTGTGACAAAGTACTGAAAAGTAGTGGCGAAGTGCTGAAAAGTCGTGGCAAAGTACTAAAAGTGTGGCAAAGTACTGAAAAGTTGTGGCAAAGTCGTGGCAAAGTACTGAAAAGAGTGGCAAAGTACTGAAAAGTTGTGGCAAAGTCGTGGCAAAGTACTGAAAAGTGTGGCAAAGTACTGCAAAGTTGTGGCGAGTGCTGAAAAGTCGTGGCAATGCACTGAAAAGTGTGGCAAAGTACTGAAAAGTTGTGGCAAAGTGCTGAAAAGTCGTGGCAAAGTCGTGGCAAAGTACTGAAAAGTGTGGCAAAGTACTGAAAAGTTGTGGCAAAGTGCTGAAAAGTCGTGGCAAAGTACTGAAAAGTGTGGCAAAGTACTGAAGAGTTGTGGCAAAGTCGTTGCAAAGTACTGAAAAGAGTGGCAAAGTGCTGCAAAGTCGTGGCAAAGAACTGAAAAGTGTGGCAAAGTACTGAAAAGTTGTTGCAAAGTGCTGAAAAGTGTGGCAAAGTGCTGCAAAGTCGTGGCAAAGTACTGAAAAGTGTGGCAAAGTACTGAAAAGTTGTGGCAAAGTACTGAAAAGTGTGGCAACGTACTGAAAAGTGTGGCAAAGTGCTGCAAAGTCGTGACAAAGTACTGAAAAGTGTGGCAAAGTAAAGAAAAGTTGTGGCAAAGTGCTGAAAAGTGTGGCAAATACTGAAAAGATGTGGCAAAGTGCTGAAAAGTAGTGGCAAAGTACTGAAAAGTCGTTGCAAAGTCGTGGCAAAGTACTGAAAAGTGTGGCAAAGTACTGAAAAGTTGTTGCAAAGTGCTGAAAAGTGTGGCAAAGTGCTGCAAAGTCGTGGCAAAGTACTGAAAAGTGTGGCAAAGTACTGAAAAGTTGTGGCAAAGTACTGAAAAGTGTGGCAAAGTACTGAAAAGTGTGGCAAAGTGCTGCAAAGTCGTGGCAAAGTACTGAAAAGTGTGGCAAAGTAAAGAAAAGTTGTGGCAAAGTGCTGAAAAGTGTGGCAAATACTGAAAAGATGTGGCAAAGTGCTGAAAAGTAGTGGCAAAGTACTGAAAAGTCGTGGCAAAGTCGTGGCAAAGTACTGAAAAGTGTGGCAAAGTACTGAAAAGTTGTGGCAAAGTGCTGCAAAGTCGTGGCAAAGTACTGAAAAGTGTGGCAAAGTACTGACAAGTTGTGGCAAAGTGCTGAAAAGTGTGGCAAAGTACTGAAAAGTTGTGGCAAAGTGCTGAAAAGTGTGGCAAAGTACTGAAAAGTTGTGGCAAAGTTCTGAAAAGTAGTGGCAAAGTACTGAAAAGTCGTGGCAAAGTACTGAAAAGTGTGACAAAGTACTGAAAAGTTGTGGCAAAGTGCTGAAAAGTCGTGGCAAAGTACTGAAAAGTGTGGCAAAGTACTGAAAAGTTGTGGCAAAGTGCTGAAAAGTCGTGGCAAAGTACTGAAAAGTGTGGCAAAGTACTGAAGAGTTGTGGCAAAATCGTGGCAAAGTACTGAAAAGAGTGGCAAAGTACTGCAAAGTCGTGGCAAAGAACTGAAAAGTGTGGCAAAGTACTGAAAAGTTGTTGCAAAGTGCTGAAAAGTGTGGCAAAGTGCTGCAAAGTCGTGGCAAAGTACTGAAAAGTGTGGCAAAGTACTGAAAAGTTGTGGCAAAGTACTGAAAAGTGTAGCAAAGTACTGAAAAGTAGTGGCCATGTGCTGAAAAGTCGTGGCAAAGTACTGAAAAGTGTGGCAAAGTACTGAAAAGTGTGGCAAAGTACTGAAAAGTTGTGGCAAAGTGCTGAAAAGTAGTGGCAAAGTACTGAAAAGTCGTGGCAAAGTCGTGGCAAAGTACTGAAAAGTGTGGCAAAGTACTGAAAAGTTGTGGCAAAGTCGTGGCTAAGTACTGAAAAGAGTGGCAAAGTACTGACAAGTTGTGGCAAAGTGCTGCAAAGTCGTGGCAAAGTAATGAAAAGTCGTGGCAAAGTACTGAAAAGTGTGACAAAGTACAGAAAAGTTGTGGCAAAGTCGTGGCTAAGTACTGAAAAGAGTGGCAAAGTACTGACAAGTTGTGGCAAAGTGCTGCAAAGTCGTGGCAAAGTACTGAAAAGTGTGGCAAAGTACTGAAAAGTTGTGGCAAAGTGCTGAAAAGTGTGGCAAAGTACTGAAAAGTTGTGGCAAAGTTCTGAAAAGTAGTGGCAAAGTACTGAAAAGTCGTGGCAAAGTACTGAAAAGTGTGACAAAGTACTGAAAAGTTGTAGCAAAGTGCTGAAAAGTCGTGGCAAAGTACTGAAAAGAGTGGCAAAGTGCTGCAAAGTCGTGGCAAAGTACTGAAAAGTGTGGCAAAGTACTGAAAAGTTGTGGCAAAGTGCTGAAAAGTGTGGCAAAGTGCTGCAAAGTCGTGGCAAAGTGCTGAAAAGTGTGGCAAAGGACTGAAAAGTTGTTGCAAAGTGCTGAAAAGTTTGGCAAAGTACTGAAAAGTAGTGGCGAAGTGCTGAAAAGTCGTGGCAAAGTACTGAAAAGTGTGGCAAAGTACTTAAAAGTTGTGGCAAAGTCGTGGCAAAGTACTGAAAAGAGTGGCAAAGTACTGAAAAGTTGTGGCAAAGTCGTGGCAAAGTACTGAAAAGTGTGGCAAAGTACTGAAAAGTTGTGGCGAAGTGCTGAAAAGTCGTGGCAATGTACTGAAAAGTGTGGCAAAGTACTGAAAAATTGTGGCAAAGTGCTGAAAAGTCGTGGCAAAGTCGTGGCAAAGTACTGAAAAGTGTGGCAAAGTACTGAAAAGTTGTGGCAAAGTGCTGAAAAGTTGTGGCAAAGTGCTGAAAAGTAGTGGCAAAGTACTGAAAAGTCGTGGCAAAGTACTGAAAAGTGTGGCAAAGTACTGAAGAGTTGTGGCAAAGTCGTGGCAAAGTACTGAAAAGAGTGGCAAAGTGCTGCAAAGTCGTGGCAAAGTACTGAAAAGTGTGGCAAAGTACTGAAAAGTTGTGGCAAAGTGCTGAAAAGTGTGGCAAAGTGCTGCAAAGTCGTGGCAAAGTGCTGAAAAGTGTGGCAAAGGACTGAAAAGTTGTTGCAAAGTGCTGAAAAGTTTGGCAAAGTACTGAAAAGTAGTGGCGAAGTGCTGAAAAGTCGTGGCAAAGTACTGAAAAGTGTGGCAAAGTACTTAAAAGTTGTGGCAAAGTCGTGGCAAAGTACTGAAAAGAGTGGCAAAGTACTGAAAAGTTGTGGCAAAGTCGTGGCAAAGTACTGAAAAGTGTGGCAAAGTACTGAAAAGTTGTGGCGAAGTGCTGAAAAGTCGTGGCAATGTACTGAAAAGTGTGGCAAAGTACTGAAAAATTGTGGCAAAGTGCTGAAAAGTCGTGGCAAAGTCGTGGCAAAGTACTGAAAAGTGTGGCAAAGTACTGAAAAGTTGTGGCAAAGTGCTGAAAAGTTGTGGCAAAGTGCTGAAAAGTAGTGGCAAAGTACTGAAAAGTCGTGGCAAAGTACTGAAAAGTGTGGCAAAGTACTGAAGAGTTGTGGCAAAGTCGTGGCAAAGTACTGAAAAGAGTGGCAAAGTGCTGCAAAGTCGTGGCAAAGTACTGAAAAGTGTGGCAAAGTACTGAAAAGTTGTGGCAAAGTACTGAAAAGTGTGGCAAAGTGCTGCAAAATCGTGGCAAAGTGCTGAAAAGTGTGGCAAAGGACTGAAAAGTTGTGGCAAAGAGCTGAAAAGTGTGACAAAGTACTGAAAAGTAGTGGCGAAGTGCTGAAAAGTCGTGGCAAAGTACTAAAAAGTGTGGCAAAGTACTGAAAAGTTGTGGCAAAGTCGTGGCAAAGTACTGAAAAGAGTGGCAAAGTACTGAAAAGTTGTGGCAAAGTCGTGGCAAAGTACTGAAAAGTGTGGCAAAGTACTGCAAAGTTGTGGCGAGTGCTGAAAAGTCGTGGCAATGCACTGAAAAGTGTGGCAAAGTACTGAAAAGTTGTGGCAAAGTGCTGAAAAGTCGTGGCAAAGTCGTGGCAAAGTACTGAAAAGTGTGGCAAAGTACTGAAAAGTTGTGGCAAAGTGCTGAAAAGTCGTGGCAAAGTACTGAAAAGTGTGGCAAAGTACTGAAGAGTTGTGGCAAAGTCGTTGCAAAGTACTGAAAAGAGTGGCAAAGTGCTGCAAAGTCGTGGCAAAGAACTGAAAAGTGTGGCAAAGTACTGAAAAGTTGTTGCAAAGTGCTGAAAAGTGTGGCAAAGTGCTGCAAAGTCGTGGCAAAGTACTGAAAAGTGTGGCAAAGTACTGAAAAGTTGTGGCAAAGTACTGAAAAGTGTGGCAAAGTACTGAAAAGTGTGGCAAAGTGCTGCAAAGTCGTGACAAAGTACTGAAAAGTGTGGCAAAGTAAAGAAAAGTTGTGGCAAAGTGCTGAAAAGTGTGGCAAATACTGAAAAGATGTGGCAAAGTGCTGAAAAGTAGTGGCAAAGTACTGAAAAGTCGTTGCAAAGTCGTGGCAAAGTACTGAAAAGTGTGGCAAAGTACTGAAAAGTTGTTGCAAAGTGCTGAAAAGTGTGGCAAAGTGCTGCAAAGTCGTGGCAAAGTACTGAAAAGTGTGGCAAAGTACTGAAAAGTTGTGGCAAAGTACTGAAAAGTGTGGCAAAGTACTGAAAAGTGTGGCAAAGTGCTGCAAAGTCGTGGCAAAGTACTGAAATGTGTGGCAAAGTAAAGAAAAGTTGTGGCAAAGTGCTGAAAAGTGTGGCAAATACTGAAAAGATGTGGCAAAG
The DNA here is from genome assembly GCF_978046115.1 of Saccoglossus kowalevskii. Taxonomy (NCBI): domain Eukaryota; kingdom Metazoa; phylum Hemichordata; class Enteropneusta; family Harrimaniidae; genus Saccoglossus; species Saccoglossus kowalevskii. The sequence continues at coordinate 10,493 of NW_028188765.1, read as the reverse complement.
TGCTGAAAAGTAGTGGCAAAGTACTGAAAAGTCGTGGCAAAGTCGTGGCAAAGTACTGAAAAGTGTGGCAAAGTACTGAAAAGTTGTGGCAAAGTGCTGCAAAGTCGTGGCAAAGTACTGAAAAGTGTGGCAAAGTACTGACAAGTTGTGGCAAAGTGCTGAAAAGTGTGGCAAAGTACTGAAAAGTTGTGGCAAAGTGCTGAAAAGTGTGGCAAAGTACTGAAAAGTTGTGGCAAAGTTCTGAAAAGTAGTGGCAAAGTACTGAAAAGTCGTGGCAAAGTACTGAAAAGTGTGACAAAGTACTGAAAAGTTGTGGCAAAGTGCTGAAAAGTCGTGGCAAAGTACTGAAAAGTGTGGCAAAGTACTGAAAAGTTGTGGCAAAGTGCTGAAAAGTCGTGGCAAAGTACTGAAAAGTGTGGCAAAGTACTGAAGAGTTGTGGCAAAGTCGTGGCAAAGTACTGAAAAGAGTGGCAAAGTGCTGCAAAGTCGTGGCAAAGAACTGAAAAGTGTGGCAAAGTACTGAAAAGTTGTTGCAAAGTGCTGAAAAGTGTGGCAAAGTGCTGCAAAGTCGTGGCAAAGTACTGAAAAGTGTGGCAAAGTACTGAAAAGTTGTGGCAAAGTACTGAAAAGTGTAGCAAAGTACTGAAAAGTAGTGGCCATGTGCTGAAAAGTCGTGGCAAAGTACTGAAAAGTGTGGCAAAGTACTGAAAAGTGTGGCAAAGTACTGAAAAGTTGTGGCAAAGTGCTGAAAAGTAGTGGCAAAGTACTGAAAAGTCGTGGCAAAGTCGTGGCAAAGTACTGAAAAGTGTGGCAAAGTACTGAAAAGTTGTGGCAAAGTCGTGGCTAAGTACTGAAAAGAGTGGCAAAGTACTGACAAGTTGTGGCAAAGTGCTGCAAAGTCGTGGCAAAGTAATGAAAAGTCGTGGCAAAGTACTGAAAAGTGTGACAAAGTACTGAAAAGTTGTGGCAAAGTCGTGGCTAAGTACTGAAAAGAGTGGCAAAGTACTGACAAGTTGTGGCAAAGTGCTGCAAAGTCGTGGCAAAGTACTGAAAAGTGTGGCAAAGTACTGAAAAGTTGTGGCAAAGTGCTGAAAAGTGTGGCAAAGTACTGAAAAGTTGTGGCAAAGTTCTGAAAAGTAGTGGCAAAGTACTGAAAAGTCGTGGCAAAGTACTGAAAAGTGTGACAAAGTACTGAAAAGTTGTAGCAAAGTGCTGAAAAGTCGTGGCAAAGTACTGAAAAGTGTGGCAAAGTACTGAAGAGTTGTGGCAAAGTCGTGGCAAAGTACTGAAAAGTGTGGCAAAGTACTGAAAAGTTGTGGCAAAGTCGTGGCTAAGTACTGAAAAGAGTGGCAAAGTACTGAAAAGTTGTGGCAAAGTGCTGCAAAGTCGTGGCAAAGTACTGAAAAGTGTGGCAAAGTACTGAAAAGTTGTGGCAAAGTGCTGAAAAGTGTGGCAAAGTACTGAAAAGTTGTGGCAAAGTGCTGAAAAGTGTGGCAAAGTACTGAAAAGTTGTGGCAAAGTTCTGAAAAGTAGTGGCAAAGTACTGAAAAGTCATGGCAAAGTCGTGGCAAAGTACTGAAAAGTGTGACAAAGTACTGAAAAGTTGTGGCAAAAAGCTGGAAAGTCGTGGCAAAGTACTGAAAAGTGTGGCAAAGTACTGAAGAGTTGTGGCAAAGTCGTGGCAAAGTACTGAAAAGAGTGGCAAAGTGCTGCAAAGTCGTGGCAAAGAACTGAAAATGTGGCAAAGTACTGAAAAGTTGTGGCAAAGTGCTGAAAAGTGTGGCAAAAGCTGCAAAGTCGTGGCAAAGTACTGAAAAGTGTGGCAAAGTACTGAAAAGTTGTGGCAAAGTGCTGAAAAGTGTGGCAAAGTACTGAAAAGTAGTGGCGAAGTGCTGAAAAGTCGTGGCAAAGTACTGAAAAGTGTGGCAAAGTACTGAAAAGTTGTGGCAAAGTCGTGGCAAAGTACTGAAAAGAGTGGCAAAGTACTGAAAAGTTGTGGCAAAGTCGTGTCAAAGTACTGAAAAGTGTGGCAAAGTACTGAAAAGTTGTGGCGAAGTGCTGAAAAGTCGTGGCAAAGTACTGAAAAGTGTGGCAAAGTACTGAAAAGTAGTGGCAAAGTGCTGCAAAGTCGTGGCAAAGTACTGAAAAGTGTGGCAAAGTACTGAAAAGTTGTGGCAAAGTGCTGAAAAGTGTGCCAAAGTACTGAAAAGTTGTGGCAAAGTGCTGAAAAGTGTGGCAAAGTACTGAAAAGTTGTGGCAAAGTTCTGAAAAGTAGTGGCAAAGTACTGAAAAGTCGTGGCAAAGTCGTGGCAAAGTACTGAAAAGTGTGACAAAGTACTGAAAAGTTGTGGCAAAGTGCTGAAAAGTCGTGGCAAAGTACTGAAAAGTGTGGCAAAGTACTGAAGAGTTGTGGCAAAGTCGTGGCAAAGTACTGAAAAGAGTGGCAAAGTGCTGCAAAGTCGTGGCAAAGAACTGAAAAGTGTGGCAAAGTACTGAAAAGTTGTGGCAAAGTCGTGGCAAAGTACTGAAAAGAGTGGCAAAGTACTGAAAAGTTGTGGCAAAGTCGAGTCAAAGTACTGAAAAGTGTGGCAAAGTACTGAAAAGTGTGGCAAAGTACTGAAAAGTAGTGGCAAAGTGCTGCAAAGTCGTGGCAAAGTACTGAAAAGTGTGGCAAAGTACTGAAAAGTTGTGGCAAAGTGCTGACAAGTGTGGCAAAATACTGAAAAGTTGTGGCAAAATGCTGAAAAGTAGTGGCAAAGTACTGAAAAGTCGTGGCAAAGTACTGAAAAGTGTGGCAAAGTACTGAAGAGTTGTGGCAAAGTCGTGGCAAAGTACTGAAAAGAGTGGCAAAGTGCTGCAAAGTCGTGGCAAAGTACTGACAAGTGTGGCAAAGTACTGAAAAGTTGTGGCAAAGTGCTGAAAAGTGTGGCAAAGTGCTGCAAAGTCGTGGCAAAGTGCTGAAAAGTGTGGCAAAGGACTGAAAAGTTGTTGCAAAGTGCTGAAAAGTTTGGCAAAGTACTGAAAAGTAGTGGCGAAGTGCTGAAAAGTCGTGGCAAAGTACTGAAAAGTGTGGCAAAGTACTTAAAAGTTGTGGCAAAGTCGTGGCAAAGTACTGAAAAGAGTGGCAAAGTACTGAAAAGTTGTGGCAAAGTCGTGGCAAAGTACTGAAAAGTGTGGCAAAGTACTGAAAAGTTGTGGCGAAGTGCTGAAAAGTCGTGGCAATTAACTGAAAAGTGTGGCAAAGTACTGAAAAATTGTGGCAAAGTGCTGAAAAGTCGTGGCAAAGTCGTGGCAAAGTACTGAAAAGTGTGGCAAAGTACTGAAAAGTTGTGGCAAAGTGCTGAAAAGTTGTGGCAAAGTGCTGAAAAGTAGTGGCAAAGTACTGAAAAGTCGTGGCAAAGTACTGAAAAGTTGTGGCAAAGTACTGAAAAGTGTGGCAAAGTGCTGCAAAATCGTGGCAAAGTACTGAAAAGTTGTGGCAAAGTCGTGGCAAAGTACTGAAAAGAGTGGCAAAATACTGAAAAGTTGTGGCAAAGTCGTGGCAAAGTACTGAAAAGTGTGGCAAAGTACTGCAAAGTTGTGGCGAGTGCTGAAAAGTCGTGGCAATGTACTGAAAAGTGTGGCAAAGTACTGAAAAGTTGTGGCAAAGTGCTGAAAAGTCGTGGCAAAGTCGTGGCAAAGTACTGAAAAGTGTGGCAAAGTACTGAAAAGTTGTGGCAAAGTGCTGAAAAGTCGTGGCAAAGTACTGAAAAGTGTTGCAAAGTACTGAAGAGTTGTGGCAAAGTCGTTGCAAAGTACTGAAAAGAGTGGCAAAGTGCTGCAAAGTCGTGGCAAAGAACTGAAAAGTGTGGCAAAGTACTGAAAAGTTGTTGCAAAGTGCTGAAAAGTGTGGCAAAGTGCTGCAAAGTCGTGGCAAAGTACTGAAAAGTGTGGCAAAGTACTGAAAAGTTGTGGCAAAGTACTGAAAAGTGTAGCAAAGTACTGAAAAGTGTGGCAAAGTGCTGCAAAGTCGTGGCAAAGTACTGAAAAGTGTGGCAAAGTAAAGAAAAGTTGTGGCAAAGTGCTGAAAAGTGTGGCAAATACTGAAAAGATGTGGCAAAGTGCTGAAAAGTAGTGGCAAAGTACTGAAAAGTCGTGGCAAAGTCGTGGCAAAGTACTGAAAAGTGTGGCAAAGTACTGAAAAGTTGTGGCAAAGTGCTGAAAAGTGTAGCAAAGTACTGAAAAGTGTGGCAAAGTGCTGCAAAGTCGTGGCAAAGTACTGAAAAGTGTGGCAAAGTAAAGAAAAGTTGTGGCAAAGTGCTGAAAAGTGTGGCAAATACTGAAAAGATGTGGCAAAGTGCTGAAAAGTAGTGGCAAAGTACTGAAAAGTCGTGGCAAAGTCGTGGCAAAGTACTGAAAAGTGTGGCAAAGTACTGAAAAGTTGTGGCAAAGTGCTGAAAAGTGTGGCAAAGTACTGAAAAGTTGTGGCAAAGTGCTGAAAAGTGTGGCAAAGTACTGAAAAGTTGTGGCAAAGTTCTGAAAAGTAGTGGCAAAGTACTGAAAAGTTGTGGCAAAGTCGTGGCAAAGTACTGAAAAGAGTGGCAAAGTGCTGCAAAGTCGTGGCAAAGAACTGAAAAGTGTGGCAAAGTACTGAAAAGTTGTTGCAAAGTGCTGAAAAGTGTGGCAAAGTGCTGCAAAGTCGTGGCAAAGTACTGAAAAGTGTGGCAAAGTACTGAAAAGTTGTGGCAAAGTACTGAAAAGTGTAGCAAAATACTGAAAAGTAGTGGCCATGTGCTGAAAAGTCGTGGCAAAGTACTGAAAAGTGTGGCAAAGTACTGAAAAGTGTGGCAAAGTACTGAAAAGTTGTGGCAAAGTGCTGAAAAGTAGTGGCAAAGTACTGAAAAGTCGTGGCAAAGTCGTGGCAAAGTACTGAAAAGTGTGGCAAAGTACTGAAAAGTTGTGGCAAAGTCGTGGCTAAGTACTGAAAAGAGTGGCAAAGTACTGACAAGTTGTGGCAAAGTGCTGCAAAGTCGTGGCAAAGTACTGAAAAGTCGTGGCAAAGTACTGAAAAGTGTGACAAAGTACTGAAAAGTTGTGGCAAAGTGCTGAAAAGTAGTGGCAAAGTACTGAAAAGTCGTGGCAAAGTCGTGGCAAAGTACTGAAAAGTGTGGCAAAGTACTGAAAAGTTGTGGCAAAGTCGTGGCTAAGTACTGAAAAGAGTGGCAAAGTACTGACAAGTTGTGGCAAAGTGCTGCAAAGTCGTGGCTAAGTACTGAAAAGAGTGGCAAAGTACTGAAAAGTTGTGGCAAAGTGCTGCAAAGTGTGGCAAAGTAATGAAAAGTCGTGGCAAAGTACTGAAAAGTGTGACAAAGTACTGAAAAGTTGTGGCAAAGTCGTGGCTAAGTACTGAAAAGAGTGGCAAAGTACTGACAAGTTGTGGCAAAGTGCTGCAAAGTCGTGGCAAAGTACTGAAAAGTGTGGCAAAGTACTGAAAAGTTGTGGCAAAGTGCTGAAAAGTGTGGCAAAGTACTGAAAAGTTGTGGCAAAGTTCTGAAAAGTAGTGGCAAAGTACTGAAAAGTCGTGGCAAAGTACTGAAAAGTGTGACAAAGTACTGAAAAGTTGTAGCAAAGTGCTGAAAAGTCGTGGCAAAGTACTGAAAAGTGTGGCAAAGTACTGAAGAGTTGTGGCAAAGTCGTGGCAAAGTACTGAAAAGTGTGGCAAAGTACTGAAAAGTTGTGGCAAAGTCGTGGCTAAGTACTGAAAAGAGTGGCAAAGTACTGAAAAGTTGTGGCAAAGTGCTGCAAAGTCGTGGCAAAGTACTGAAAAGTGTGGCAAAGTACTGAAAAGTTGTGGCAAAGTGCTGAAAAGTGTGGCAAAGTACTGAAAAGTTGTGGCAAAGTGCTGAAAAGTGTGGCAAAGTACTGAAAAGTTGTGGCAAAGTTCTGAAAAGTAGTGGCAAAGTACTGAAAAGTCATGGCAAAGTCGTGGCAAAGTACTGAAAAGTGTGACAAAGTACTGAAAAGTTGTGGCAAAAAGCTGGAAAGTCGTGGCAAAGTACTGAAAAGTGTGGCAAAGTACTGAAGAGTTGTGGCAAAGTCGTGGCAAAGTACTGAAAAGAGTGGCAAAGTGCTGCAAAGTCGTGGCAAAGAACTGAAAAGTGTGGCAAAGTACTGAAAAGTTGTGGCAAAGTGCTGAAAAGTGTGGCAAAAGCTGCAAAGTCGTGGCAAAGTACTGAAAAGTGTGGCAAAGTACTGAAAAGTTGTGGCAAAGTGCTGACAAGTGTGGCAAAGTACTGAAAAGTAGTGGCGAAGTGCTGAAAAGTCGTGGCAAAGTACTGAAAAGTGTGGCAAAGTACTGAAAAGTTGTGGCAAAGTCGTGGCAAAGTACTGAAAAGAGTGGCAAAGTACTGAAAAGTTGTGGCAAAGTCGTGTCAAAGTACTGAAAAGTGTGGCAAAGTACTGAAAAGTTGTGGCGAAGTGCTGAAAAGTCGTGGCAAAGTACTGAAAAGTGTGGCAAAGTACTGAAAAGTAGTGGCAAAGTGCTGCAAAGTCGTGGCAAAGTACTGAAAAGTGTGACAAAGTACTGAAAAGTAGTGGCAAAGTGCTGAAAAGTAGTGGCAAAGTACTGAAAAGTCGTGGCAAAGTCGTGGCAAAGTACTGAAAAGTGTGGCAAAGTACTGAAAAGTTGTGGCAAAGTCGTGGCTAAGTACTGAAAAGAGTGGCAAAGTACTGACAAGTTGTGGCAAAGTGCTGCAAAGTCGTGGCTAAGTACTGAAAAGAGTGGCAAAGTACTGACAAGTTGTGGCAAAGTGCTGCAAAGTCGTGGCAAAGTAATGAAAAGTCGTGGCAAAGTACTGAAAAGTGTGACAAAGTACTGAAAAGTTGTGGCAAAGTCGTGGCTAAGTACTGAAAAGAGTGGCAAAGTACTGACAAGTTGTGGCAAAGTGCTGCAAAGTCGTGGCAAAGTACTGAAAAGTGTGGCAAAGTACTGAAAAGTTGTGGCAAAGTGCTGCAAAGTCGTGGCAAAGTAATGAAAAGTCGTGGCAAAGTACTGAAAAGTGTGACAATGTACTGAAAAGTTGTGGCAAAGTCGTGGCTAAGTACTGAAAAGAGTGGCAAAGTACTGACAAGTTGTGGCAAAGTGCTGCAAAGTCGTGGCAAAGTACTGAAAAGTGTGGCAAAGTACTGAAAAGTTGTGGCAAAGTGCTGAAAAGTGTGGCAAAGTACTGAAAAGTTGTGGCAAAGTTCTGAAAAGTAGTGGCAAAGTACTGAAAAGTCGTGGCAAAGTACTGAAAAGTGTGACAAAGTACTGAAAAGTTGTAGCAAAGTGCTGAAAAGTCGTGGCAAAGTACTGAAAAGTGTGGCAAAGTACTGAAGAGTTGTGGCAAAGTCGTGGCAAAGTACTGAAAAGTGTGGCAAAGTACTGAAAAGTTGTGGCAAAGTCGTGGCTAAGTACTGAAAAGAGTGGCAAAGTACTGAAAAGTTGTGGCAAAGTGCTGCAAAGTCGTGGCAAAGTACTGAAAAGTGTGGCAAAGTACTGAAAAGTTGTGGCAAAGTGCTGAAAAGTGTGGCAAAGTACTGAAAAGTTGTGGCAAAGTGCTGAAAAGTGTGGCAAAGTACTGAAAAGTTGTGGCAAAGTTCTGAAAAGTAGTGGCAAAGTACTGAAAAGTCATGGCAAAGTCGTGGCAAAGTACTGAAAAGTGTGACAAAGTACTGAAAAGTTGTGGCAAAAAGCTGGAAAGTCGTGGCAAAGTACTGAAAAGTGTGGCAAAGTACTGAAGAGTTGTGGCAAAGTCGTGGCAAAGTACTGAAAAGAGTGGCAAAGTGCTGCAAAGTCGTGGCAAAGAACTGAAAAGTGTGGCAAAGTACTGAAAAGTTGTGGCAAAGTGCTGAAAAGTGTGGCAAAAGCTGCAAAGTCGTGGCAAAGTACTGAAAAGTGTGGCAAAGTACTGAAAAGTTGTGGCAAAGTGCTGACAAGTGTGGCAAAGTACTGAAAAGTAGTGGCGAAGTGCTGAAAAGTCGTGGCAAAGTACTGAAAAGTGTGGCAAAGTACTGAAAAGTTGTGGCAAAGTCGTGGCAAAGTACTGAAAAGAGTGGCAAAGTACTGAAAAGTTGTGGCAAAGTCGTGTCAAAGTACTGAAAAGTGTGGCAAAGTACTGAAAAGTTGTGGCGAAGTGCTGAAAAGTCGTGGCAAAGTACTGAAAAGTGTGGCAAAGTACTGAAAAGTAGTGGCAAAGTGCTGCAAAGTCGTGGCAAAGTACTGAAAAGTGTGACAAAGTACTGAAAAGTAGTGGCAAAGTGCTGAAAAGTAGTGGCAAAGTACTGAAAAGTCGTGGCAAAGTCGTGGCAAAGTACTGAAAAGTGTGGCAAAGTACTGAAAAGTTGTGGCAAAGTCGTGGCTAAGTACTGAAAAGAGTGGCAAAGTACTGACAAGTTGTGGCAAAGTGCTGCAAAGTCGTGGCTAAGTACTGAAAAGAGTGGCAAAGTACTGACAAGTTGTGGCAAAGTGCTGCAAAGTCGTGGCAAAGTAATGAAAAGTCGTGGCAAAGTACTGAAAAGTGTGACAAAGTACTGAAAAGTTGTGGCAAAGTCGTGGCTAAGTACTGAAAAGAGTGGCAAAGTACTGACAAGTTGTGGCAAAGTGCTGCAAAGTCGTGGCAAAGTACTGAAAAGTGTGGCAAAGTACTGAAAAGTTGTGGCAAAGTGCTGAAAAGTGTGGCAAAGTACTGAAAAGTTGTGGCAAAGTTCTGAAAAGTAGTGGCAAAGTACTGAAAAGTCGTGGCAAAGTACTGAAAAGTGTGACAAAGTACTGAAAAGTTGTAGCAAAGTGCTGAAATGTCGTGGCAAAGTACTGAAAAGTGTGACAAAGTACTGAAGAGTTGTGGCAAAGTCGTGGCAAAGTACTGAAAAGTGTGGCAAAGTACTGAAAAGTTGTGGCAAAGTCGTGGCTAAGTACTGAAAAGAGTGGCAAAGTACTGAAAAGTTGTGGCAAAGTGCTGCAAAGTCGTGGCAAAGTACTGAAAAGTGTGGCAAAGTACTGAAAAGTTGTGGCAAAGTGCTGAAAAGTGTGGCAAAGTACTGAAAAGTGTGGCAAAGTACTGAAAAGTTGTGGCAAAGTTCTGAAAAGTAGTGGCAAAGTACTGAAAAGTCATGGCAAAGTCGTGGCAAAGTACTGAAAAGTGTGACAAAGTACTGAAAAGTTGTGGCAAAAAGCTGGAAAGTCGTGGCAAAGTACTGAAAAGTGTGGCAAAGTACTGAAGAGTTGTGGCAAAGTCGTGGCAAAGTACTGAAAAGAGTGGCAAAGTGCTGCAAAGTCGTGGCAAAGAACTGAAAAGTGTGGCAAAGTACTGAAAAGTTGTGGCAAAGTGCTGAAAAGTGTGGCAAAAGCTGCAAAGTCGTGGCAAAGTACTGAAAAGTGTGGCAAAGTACTGAAAAGTTGTGGCAAAGTGCTGAAAAGTGTGGCAAAGTACTGAAAAGTAGTGGCGAAGTGCTGAAAAGTCGTGGCAAAGTACTGAAAAGTGTGGCAAAGTACTGAAAAGTTGTGGCAAAGTCGTGGCAAAGTACTGAAAAGAGTGGCAAAGTACTGAAAAGTTGTGGCAAAGTCGTGTCAAAGTACTGAAAAGTGTGGCAAAGTACTGAAAAGTTGTGGCGAAGTGCTGAAAAGTCGTGGCAAAGTACTGAAAAGTGTGGCAAAGTACTGAAAAGTAGTGGCAAAGTGCTGCAAAGTCGTGGCAAAGTACTGAAAAGTGTGGCAAAGTACTGAAAAGTTGTGGCAAAGTGCTGAAAAGTGTGCCAAAGTACTGAAAAGTTGTGGCAAAGTGCTGAAAAGTGTGGCAAAGTACTGAAAAGTTGTGGCAAAGTTCTGAAAAGTAGTGGCAAAGTACTGAAAAGTCGTGGCAAAGTCGTGGCAAAGTACTGAAAAGTGTGACAAAGTACTGAAAAGTTGTGGCAAAGTGCTGAAAAGTCGTGGCAAAGTACTGAAAAGTGTGGCAAAGTACTGAAGAGTTGTGGCAAAGTCGTGGCAAAGTACTGAAAAGAGTGGCAAAGTGCTGCAAAGTCGTGGCAAAGAACTGAAAAGTGTGGCAAAGTACTGAAAAGTTGTGGCAAAGTCGTGGCAAAGTACTGAAAAGAGTGGCAAAGTACTGAAAAGTTGTGGCAAAGTCGTGTCAAAGCACTGAAAAGTGTGGCAAAGTACTGAAAAGTTGTGGCGAAGTGCTGAAAAGTCGTGGCAAAGTACTGAAAAGTGTGGCAAAGTAGTGAAAAGTAGTGGCAAAGTGCTGCAAAGTCGTGGCAAAGTACTGAAAAGTGTGGCAAAGTACTGAAAAGTTGTGGCAAAGTGCTGACAAGTGTGGCAAAATACTGAAAAGTTGTGGCAAAATGCTGAAAAGTAGTGGCAAAGTACTGAAAAGTCGTGGCAAAGTACTGAAAAGTGTGGCAAAGTACTGAAGAGTTGTGGCAAAGTCGTGGCAAAGTACTGAAAAGAGTGGCAAAGTGCTGCAAAGTCGTGGCAAAGT
>NW_028188764.1:0-42829 GCF_978046115.1 Saccoglossus kowalevskii | reverse complement strand
TACTTTGCCACAACTTTTCAGTACTTTGCCACACTTTTCAGTACTTTGCCACGACTTTGCAGCACTTTGCCACTCTTTTCAGTACTTTGCCACGAATTTGCCACAACTCTTCAGTACTTTGCCACACTTTTCAGTACTTTGCCACGACTTTTCAGCACTTTGCCACAACTTTTCAGTACTTTGCCACACTTTTCAGTACTTTGCCACGACTTTGCCACGACTGTTCAGCACTTTGCCACAACTTTTCAGTACTTTGCCACACTTTTCAGTACTTTGCCACGACTTTGCCACAACTTTTCAGTACTTTGCCACACTTTTCTGCACTTCGCCACTACTTTTCAGTACTTTGCCACACTTTTCAGTACTTTGCCACAACTTTTCAGTACTTTGCCACACTTTTCAGTACTTTGCCACGATTTTGCAGCACTTTGCCACTCTTTTCAGTACTTTGCCACGAATTTGCCACAACTCTTCAGTACTTTGCCACACTTTTCAGTACTTTGCCACGACTTTTCAGCACTTTGCCACAACTTTTCAGTACTTTGCCACACTTTTCAGTACTTTGCCACGACTTTGCCACGACTGTTCAGCACTTTGCCACAACTTTTCAGTACTTTGCCACACTTTTCAGCACTTTGCCACGACTTTGCAGCACTTTGCCACACTTTTCAGCACTTTGCCACATCTTTTCAGTACTTTGCCACACTTTTCAGTACATTGCCACGACTTTTCAGCACTTTGCCACTCTTTTCAGTACTTTGCCACGACTTTGCCACAACTCTTCAGTACTTTGCCACACTTTTCAGTACTTTGCCACGACTTTTCAGTACTTTGCCACTACTTTTCAACACTTTGCCACAACTTTTCAGTACTTTGCCACGACTTTGCAGCACTTTGCCACTCTTTTCAGTACTTTGCCACGACTTTGCCACAACTCTTCAGTACTTTGCCACACTTTTCAGTACTTTGCCACGACTTTTCAGTACTTTGCCACTACTTTTCAGCACTTTGCTACAACTTTTCTGTACTTTGCCACACTTTTCAGCACTTTGCCACTACTTTTCAGTACTTTGCCACACTTTTCAGTACTTTGCCACGACTTTTCAGCACTTCGCCACAAAATTTCTGTACTTTGCCACACTTTTCAGTACTTTGCCACGACTTTGCCACAACTCTTCAGTACTTTGCCACACTTTTCAGTACTTTGCCACGACTTTTCAGCACTTTGCCACAACTTTTCAGTACTTTGCCACACTTTTCAGTACTTTGCCACGACTTTGCCACGACTGTTCAGTACTTTGCCACTACTTTTCAACACTTTGCCACAACTTTTCAGTACTTTGCCACGACTTTGCAGCACTTTGCCACTCTTTTCAGTACTTTGCCACGACTTTGCCACAACTCTTCAGTACTTTGCCACACTTTTCAGTACATTGCCACGACTTTTCAGCACTTTGCCACTCTTTTCAGTACTTTGCCACGACTTTGCCACAACTCTTCAGTACTTTGCCACACTTTTCAGTACTTTGCCACGACTTTTCAGTACTTTGCCACTACATTTCAACACTTTGCCACAACTTTTCAGTACTTTGCCACGACTTTGCAGCACTTTGCCACTCTTTTCAGTACTTTGCCACGACTTTGCCACAACTCTTCAGTACTTTGCCACACTTTTCAGTACTTTGCCACGACTTTTCAGCACTTTGCCACAACTTTTCAGTACTTTGCCACTACTTTTCAGCACTTTGCCACAACTTTTCAGTACTTTGCCACACTTTTCAGCACTTTGCCACAACTTTTCAGTACTTTGCCACACTTTTCAGCTATTTGCCACTACTTTTCAGTACTTTGCCACACTTTTCAGTATTTTGCCACGACTTTTCAGCACTTCGCCACAACTTTTCAGTACTTTGCCACACTTTTCAGTACTTTGCCACGACTTTGCCACAACTTTTCAGTACTTTGCCACACTTTTCAGTACTTTGCCACGACTTTGCCACAACTTTTCAGTACTTTGCCACACTTTTCTGCACTTCGCCACTACTTTTCAGTACTTTGCCACACTTTTCAGTACTTTGCCACAACTTTTCAGTACTTTGCCACACTTTTCAGTACTTTGCCACGACTTTGCAGCACTTTGCCACTCTTTTCAGTACTTTGCCACGAATTTGCCACAACTCTTCAGTACTTTGCCACACTTTTCAGTACTTTGCCACGACTTTTCAGCACCTTGCCACAACTTTTCAGTACTTTGCCACACTTTTCAGTACTTTGCCACGACTTTGCAGCACTTTGCCACACTTTTCAGCACTTTGCAACAACTTTTCAGTACTTTGCCACACTTTTCAGCACTTCGCCACAACTTTTCAGTACTTTGCCACACTTTTCAGTACTTTGCCACGACTTTGCCACAACTTTTCACTACTTTGCCACTCTTTTCAGTACTTTGCCACGACTTTTCAGCACTTTGCCACTACTTTTCAGTACTTTGCCACACTTTTCAGCACTTTGCCACAACTTTTCAGTCCTTTGCCACACTTTTCAGCACTTTACCACGACTTTGCAGCACTTTGCCACACTTTTCAGCACTTTGCAACAACTTTTCAGTACTTTGCCACACTTTTCAGTACTTTGCCACGACTTTGCAGCACTTTGCCACTCTTTTCAGTACTTTGCCACGACTTTGCCACAACTCTTCAGTACATTGCCACACTTTTCAGTACTTTGCCACGACTTTTCAGTACTTTGCCACTACTTTTCAGCACTTTGCCACAACTTTTCAGTACTTTGCCACACTTTTCAGCACTTTGCCACAACTTTTCAGTACTTTGCCACACTTTTCAGCTATTTGCCACTACTTTTCAGTACTTTGCCACACTTTTCAGTATTTTGCCACGACTTTTCAGCACTTCGCCACAACTTTTCAGTACTTTGCCACACTTTTCAGTACTTTGCCACGACTTTGCCACAACTTTTCAGTACTTTGCCACACTTTTCAGTACTTTGCCACGACTTTGCCACAACTTTTCAGTACTTTGCCACACTTTTCTGCACTTCGCCACTACTTTTCAGTACTTTGCCACACTTTTCAGTACTTTGCCACAACTTTTCAGTACTTTGCCACACTTTTCAGTACTTTGCCACGACTTTGCAGCACTTTGCCACTCTTTTCAGTACTTTGCCACGAATTTGCCACAACTCTTCAGTACTTTGCCACACTTTTCAGTACTTTGCCACGACTTTTCAGCACTTTGCCACAACTTTTCAGTACTTTGCCACACTTTTCAGTACTTTGCCACGACTTTGCCACGACTGTTCAGCACTTTGCCACAACTTTTCAGTACTTTGCCACACTTTTCAGTACTTTGCCACGACTTTGCCACAACTTTTCAGTACTTTGCCACACTTTTCTGCACTTCGCCACTACTTTTCAGTACTTTGCCACACTTTTCAGTACTTTGCCACAACTTTTCAGTACTTTGCCACACTTTTCAGTACTTTGCCACGATTTTGCAGCACTTTGCCACTCTTTTCAGTACTTTGCCACGAATTTGCCACAACTCTTCAGTACTTTGCCACACTTTTCAGTACTTTGCCACGACTTTTCAGCACTTTGCCACAACTTTTCAGTACTTTGCCACACTTTTCAGTACTTTGCCACGACTTTGCCACGACTGTTCAGCACTTTGCCACAACTTTTCAGTACTTTGCCACACTTTTCTGCACTTTGCCACGACTTTGCAGCACTTTGCCACACTTTTCAGCACTTTGCCACATCTTTTCAGTACTTTGCCACACTTTTCAGTACATTGCCACGACTTTTCAGCACTTTGCCACTCTTTTCAGTACTTTGCCACGACTTTGCCACAACTCTTCAGTACTTTGCCACACTTTTCAGTACTTTGCCACGACTTTTCAGTACTTTGCCACTACTTTTCAACACTTTGCCACAACTTTTCAGTACTTTGCCACGACTTTGCAGCACTTTGCCACTCTTTTCAGTACTTTTCCACGACTTTGCCACAACTCTTCAGTACTTTGCCACACTTTTCAGTACTTTGCCACGACTTTTCAGTACTTTGCCACTACTTTTCAGCACTTTGCTACAACTTTTCTGTACTTTGCCACACTTTTCAGCACTTTGCCACTACTTTTCAGTACTTTGCCACACTTTTCAGTACTTTGCCACGACTTTTCAGCACTTCGCCACAAAATTTCTGTACTTTGCCACACTTTTCAGTACTTTGCCACGACTTTGCCACAACTCTTCAGTACTTTGCCACACTTTTCAGTACTTTGCCACGACTTTTCAGCACTTTGCCACAACTTTTCAGTACTTTGCCACACTTTTCAGTACTTTGCCACGACTTTGCCACGACTGTTCAGTACTTTGCCACACTTTTCAGCACTTTGCCACAACTTTTCAGTCCTTTGCCACACTTTTCAGCACTTTACCACGACTTTGCAGCACTTTGCCACACTTTTCAGCACTTTGCCACAACTTTTCAGTACTTTGCCACACTTTTCAGTACTTTGCCACGACTTTGCAGCACTTTGCCACTCTTTTCAGTACTTTGCCACGACTTTGCCACAACTCTTCAGTACTTTGCCACACTTTTCAGTACTTTGCCACACTTTTCAGTACTTTGCCACGACTTTTCAGTACTTTGCCACTACTTTTCAGAACTTTGCCACAACTTTTCAGCACTTTGCCACACTTTTCAGCACTTTGCCACAACTTTTCAGTACTTTGCCACACTTTTCAGTACTTTGCCACACTTTTCAGTATTTTGCCAGGACTTTTCAGCACTTCGCCACAACTTTGCCACACTTTTCAGTACTTTGCCACGACTTTGCCACAACTTTTCAGTACTTTGCCACACTTTTCAGTACTTTGCCACGACTTTGCCACAACTTTTCAGTACTTTGCCACACTTTTCTGCACTTCGCCACTACTTTTCAGTACTTTGCCACACTTTTCAGTACTTTGCCACAACTTTTCAGTACTTTGCCACACTTTTCAGTACTTTGCCACGACTTTGCAGCACTTTGCCACTCTTTTCAGTACTTTGCCACGAATTTGCCACAACTCTTCAGTACTTTGCCACACTTTTCAGTACTTTGCCACGACTTTTCAGCACTTTGCCACAACTTTTCAGTACTTTGCCACTACTTTTCAGCACTTTGCCACAACTTTTCAGTACTTTGCCACACTTTTCAGCACTTTGCCACAACTTTTCAGTACTTTGCCACACTTTTCAGCTATTTGCCACTACTTTTCAGTACTTTGCCACACTTTTCAGTATTTTGCCACGACTTTTCAGCACTTCGCCACAACTTTTCAGTACTTTGCCACACTTTTCAGTACTTTGCCACGACTTTGCCACAACTTTTCAGTACTTTGCCACACTTTTCAGTACTTTGCCACGACTTTGCCACAACTTTTCAGTACTTTGCCACACTTTTCTGCACTTCGCCACTACTTTTCAGTACTTTGCCACACTTTTCAGTACTTTGCCACAACTTTTCAGTACTTTGCCACACTTTTCAGTACTTTGCCACGACTTTGCAGCACTTTGCCACTCTTTTCAGTACTTTGCCACGAATTTGCCACAACTCTTCAGTACTTTGCCACACTTTTCAGTACTTTGCCACGACTTTTCAGCACCTTGCCACAACTTTTCAGTACTTTGCCACACTTTTCAGTACTTTGCCACGACTTTGCAGCACTTTGCCACACTTTTCAGCACTTTGCAACAACTTTTCAGTACTTTGCCACACTTTTCAGCACTTCGCCACAACTTTTCAGTACTTTGCCACACTTTTCAGTACTTTGCCACGACTTTGCCACAACTTTTCACTACTTTGCCACTCTTTTCAGTACTTTGCCACGACTTTTCAGCACTTTGCCACTACTTTTCAGTACTTTGCCACACTTTTCAGCACTTTGCCACAACTTTTCAGTCCTTTGCCACACTTTTCAGCACTTTACCACGACTTTGCAGCACTTTGCCACACTTTTCAGCACTTTGCAACAACTTTTCAGTACTTTGCCACACTTTTCAGTACTTTGCCACGACTTTGCAGCACTTTGCCACTCTTTTCAGTACTTTGCCACGACTTTGCCACAACTCTTCAGTACATTGCCACACTTTTCAGTACTTTGCCACGACTTTTCAGTACTTTGCCACTACTTTTCAGCACTTTGCCACAACTTTTCAGTACTTTGCCACACTTTTCAGCACTTTGCCACAACTTTTCAGTACTTTGCCACACTTTTCAGCTATTTGCCACTACTTTTCAGTACTTTGCCACACTTTTCAGTATTTTGCCACGACTTTTCAGCACTTCGCCACAACTTTTCAGTACTTTGCCACACTTTTCAGTACTTTGCCACGACTTTGCCACAACTTTTCAGTACTTTGCCACACTTTTCAGTACTTTGCCACGACTTTGCCACAACTTTTCAGTACTTTGCCACACTTTTCTGCACTTCGCCACTACTTTTCAGTACTTTGCCACACTTTTCAGTACTTTGCCACAACTTTTCAGTACTTTGCCACACTTTTCAGTACTTTGCCACGACTTTGCAGCACTTTGCCACTCTTTTCAGTACTTTGCCACGAATTTGCCACAACTCTTCAGTACTTTGCCACACTTTTCAGTACTTTGCCACGACTTTTCAGCACTTTGCCACAACTTTTCAGTACTTTGCCACACTTTTCAGTACTTTGCCACGACTTTGCCACGACTGTTCAGCACTTTGCCACAACTTTTCAGTACTTTGCCACACTTTTCAGTACTTTGCCACGACTTTGCCACAACTTTTCAGTACTTTGCCACACTTTTCTGCACTTCGCCACTACTTTTCAGTACTTTGCCACACTTTTCAGTACTTTGCCACAACTTTTCAGTACTTTGCCACACTTTTCAGTACTTTGCCACGATTTTGCAGCACTTTGCCACTCTTTTCAGTACTTTGCCACGAATTTGCCACAACTCTTCAGTACTTTGCCACACTTTTCAGTACTTTGCCACGACTTTTCAGCACTTTGCCACAACTTTTCAGTACTTTGCCACACTTTTCAGTACTTTGCCACGACTTTGCCACGACTGTTCAGCACTTTGCCACAACTTTTCAGTACTTTGCCACACTTTTCAGCACTTTGCCACGACTTTGCAGCACTTTGCCACACTTTTCAGCACTTTGCCACATCTTTTCAGTACTTTGCCACACTTTTCAGTACATTGCCACGACTTTTCAGCACTTTGCCACTCTTTTCAGTACTTTGCCACGACTTTGCCACAACTCTTCAGTACTTTGCCACACTTTTCAGTACTTTGCCACGACTTTTCAGTACTTTGCCACTACTTTTCAACACTTTGCCACAACTTTTCAGTACTTTGCCACGACTTTGCAGCACTTTGCCACTCTTTTCAGTACTTTGCCACGACTTTGCCACAACTCTTCAGTACTTTGCCACACTTTTCAGTACTTTGCCACGACTTTTCAGTACTTTGCCACTACTTTTCAGCACTTTGCTACAACTTTTCTGTACTTTGCCACACTTTTCAGCACTTTGCCACTACTTTTCAGTACTTTGCCACACTTTTCAGTACTTTGCCACGACTTTTCAGCACTTCGCCACAAAATTTCTGTACTTTGCCACACTTTTCAGTACTTTGCCACGACTTTGCCACAACTCTTCAGTACTTTGCCACACTTTTCAGTACTTTGCCACGACTTTTCAGCACTTTGCCACAACTTTTCAGTACTTTGCCACACTTTTCAGTACTTTGCCACGACTTTGCCACGACTGTTCAGTACTTTGCCACTACTTTTCAACACTTTGCCACAACTTTTCAGTACTTTGCCACGACTTTGCAGCACTTTGCCACTCTTTTCTGTACTTTGCCACGACTTTGCCACAACTCTTCAGTACTTTGCCACACTTTTCAGTACATTGCCACGACTTTTCAGCACTTTGCCACTCTTTTCAGTACTTTGCCACGACTTTGCCACAACTCTTCAGTACTTTGCCACACTTTTCAGTACTTTGCCACGACTTTTCAGTACTTTGCCACTACATTTCAACACTTTGCCACAACTTTTCAGTACTTTGCCACGACTTTGCAGCACTTTGCCACTCTTTTCAGTACTTTGCCACGACTTTGCCACAACTCTTCAGTACTTTGCCACACTTTTCAGTACTTTGCCACGACTTTTCAGTACTTTGCCACTACTTTTCAGCACTTTGCCACAACTTTTCTGTACTTTGCCACACTTTTCAGCACTTTGCCACTACTTTTCAGTACTTTGCCACACTTTTCAGTACTTTGCTACACTTTTCAGTACTTTGCCACGACTTTTCAGCACTTCGCCACAAAATTTCTGTACTTTGCCACACTTTTCAGTACTTTGCCACGACTTTGCCACAACTCTTCAGTACTTTGCCACACTTTTCAGTACTTTGCCACGACTTTTCAGCACTTTGCCACAACTTTTCAGTACTTTGCCACACTTTTCAGTACTTTGCCACGACTTTGCCACGACTGTTCAGTACTTTGCCACTACTTTTCAACACTTTGCCACAACTTTTCAGTACTTTGCCACGACTTTGCAGCACTTTGCCACTCTTTTCAGTACTTTGCCACGACTTTGCCACAACTCTTCAGTTCTTTGCCACACTTTTCAGTACTTTGCCACGACTTTTCAGTACTTTGCCACTACTTTTCAGCACTTTGCCACAACTTTTCAGTACTTTGCCACAACTTTTCAGCACTTTGCCACAACTTTTCTGTACTTTGCCACACTTTTCAGCACTTTGCCACTACTTTTCAGTACTTTGCCACTCTTTTCAGTACTTTGCCACGAATTTGCCACAACTCTTCAGTACTTTGCCACACTTTTCAGTACTTTGCCACGACTTTTCAGCACTTTGCCACAACTTTTCAGTACTTTGCCACACTTTTCAGTACTTTGCCACGACTTTGCCACGACTGTTCAGCACTTTGCCACAACTTTTCAGTACTTTGCCACACTTTTCAGTACATTGCCACGACTTTTCAGCACTCGCCACAACTTTTCAGTACTTTGCCACACTTTTCAGAACTTTGCCACGACTTTGCAGCACTTTGCCACACTTTTCAGCACTTTGCCACAACTTTTCAGTACTTTGCCACACTTTTCAGTACTTTGCCACGACTTTGCAGCACTTTGCCACTCTTTTCAGTACTTTGCCACGACTTTGCCACAACTCTTCAGTACTTTGCCACACTTTTCAGTACTTTGCCACGACTTTTCTGTACTTTGCCACGACTTTTCAACACTTTGCCACAACTTTTCAGTACTTTGCCACGACTTTGCAGCACTTTGCCACTCTTTTCAGTACTTTGCCACGACTTTGCTACAACTCTTCAGTACTTTGCCACGACTTTTCAGTACTTTGCCACTACTTTTCAGCACTTTGCCACAACTTTTCAGTACTTTGCCACACTTTTCAGCACTTTGCCACAACTTTTCTGTACTTTGCCTCACTTTTCAGCACTTTGCCACTACTTTTCAGTACTTTGCCACACTTTTCAGTACTTTGCCACGACTTTTCAGCACTTCGTCACAAAATTTCAGTACTTTGCCACACTTTTCAGTACTTTGCCACGACTTTGCCACAACTTTTCAGTACTTTGCCACTCTTTTCAGTACTTTGCCACGACTTTGCCACAACTTTTCAGTACTTTGCCACACTTTTCAGTACTTTGCCACGACTTTGCCACAACTTTTCAGTACTTTGCCACTCTTTTCAGTACTTTGCCACTACTTTGCCACAACTTTTCAGTACTTTGCCACACTTTTCAGTACTTTGCCACACTTTTCAGCACTTCGCCACTACTTTTCAGTACTTTGCCACACTTTTCAGCACTTTGCCATAACTTTTCAGTCCTTTGCTACACTTTTCAGCACTTTGCGACGACTTTGCAGCACTTTGCCACACTTTTCAGCACTTTGCCACAACTTTTCAGTACTTTGCCACACTTTTCAGTACTTTGCCACGACTTTTCAGCACTTCGCCACTACTTTTCAGTACTTTGCTACACTTTTCAGTACTTTGCCACAACTTTTCAGTACTTTGCCACACTTTTCAGTACTTTGCCACGACTTTGCCACAACTTTTCAGTACTTTGCCACTCTTTTCAGTACTTTGCCACGACTTTGCCACAACTTTTCAGTACTTTGCCACACTTTTCAGTACTTTGCCACGACTTTGCCACAACTTTTCAGTACTTTGCCACTCTTTTCAGTACTTTGCCACGACTTTCCCACAACTTTTCAGTACTTTGCCACACTTTTCAGTACTTTGCCACACTTTTCAGCACTTCGCCACTACTTTTCAGTACTTTGCCACACTTTTCAGCACTTTGCCATAACTTTTCAGTCCTTTGCCACACTTTTCAGCACTTTGCCACGACTTTGCAGCACTTTGCCACACTTTTCAGCACTTTGCCACAACTTTTCAGTACTTTGCCACACTTTTCAGTACTTTGCCACGACTTTTCAGCACTTCGCCACTACTTTTAAGTACTTTGCTACACTTTTCAGTACTTTGCCACAACTTTTCAGTACTTTGCCACACTTTTCAGTACTTTGCCACGACTTTGCAGCACTTTGCCACACTTTTCAGCACTTTGCAACAACTTTTCAGTACTTTGCCACACTTTTCAGTTCTTTGCCAGGACTTTTCAGTACTTTGTCACACTTTTCAGTACTTTGCCACGACTTTGCCACGACTTTTCAGTACTTTGCCACTACTTTTCAGTACCTTGCCACAACTTTTCAGTACTTTGCCACACTTTTCAGCACTTTGCCACAACTTTTCAGTACTTTGCCACACTTTTCAGCACTTTGCCACAACTTTTCAGTACTTTGCCACACTTTTCAGTACTTTGCCACGACTTTGCAGCACTTTGCCACTACTTTTCAGTACTTTGCCACACTTTTCAGTACTTTGCCACGACTTTTCAGCACTTTGCCACAACTTTTCAGTACTTTGCCACACTTTTCAGTACTTTGCCACGACTTTGCCACAACTTTTCAGTACTTTGCCACTCTTTTCAGTACTTTGCCACGACTTTGCCACAACTTTTCACTACTTTGCCACACTTTTCAGTATTTTGCCACGACTTTTCAGCACTTCGCCACTACTTTTCAGTACTTTGCCACACTTTTCAGCACTTTGCCACAACTTTTCAGTACTTTGCCACACTTTTCAGTACTTTGCCACGACTTTGCAGCACTTTGCCACACTTTTCAGCACTTTGCCACAACTTTTCAGTACTTTGCCACAACTTTTCAGAACTTTGCCACAACTTTTCAGTACTTTGCCACACTTCAGCACTTTGCCACACTTTTCAGTACTTTGCCACGACTTTGCAGCACTTTGCCACACTTTTCAGCACTTTGCAACAACTTTTCAGTACTTTGCCACACTTTTCAGTTCTTTGCCACGACTTTGCAGCACTTTGCCACTCTTTTCAGTACTTTGCCACGACTTTGCCACAACTTTTCAGTACTTTGCCACACTTTTCAGTACTTTGCCACGACTTTTCAGCACTTCGCTACTACTTTTCAGTACTTTGCCACGACTTTTCAGCACTTTGCCACAACTTTTCAGTACTTTGTCACACTTTTCAGTACTTTGCCACGACTTTGCCACGACTTTTCAGTACTTTGCCACTACTTTTGAGAACTTTGCCACAACTTTTCAGTACTTTGCCACACTTTTCAGCACTTTGCCACAACTTTTCAGTACTTTGCCACACTTTTCAGCACTTTGCCACAACTTTTCAGTACTTTGCCACACTTTTCAGTACTTTGCCACACTTTTCAGCACTTTGCCACGACTTTTCAGTACTTTGCCACACTTTTTAGTACTTTGCCACGACTTTTTAGCACTTCGCCACTACTTTTCAGTACTTTGCTACACTTTTCAGTACTTTGCCACAACTTTTCAGTACTTTGCCACGACTTTGCAGCACTTTGCCACTCTTTTCAGTACTTTGCCACGACTTTGCCACAACTCTTCAGTACTTTGCCACACTTTTCAGTACTTTGCCACGACTTTTCAGCACATTGCCACAACTTTTCAGTACTTTGTCACACTTTTCAGTACTTTGCCACGACTTTGACACGACTTTTCAGTACTTTGCCACTACTTTTCAGAACTTGGCCACAACTTTTCAGTACTTTGCCACACTTTTCAGCATTTGCCACAACTTTTCAGTACTTTGCCACACTTTTCAGCACTTTGCCACAACTTTTCAGTACTTTGCCACACTTTTCAGTACTTTGCCACGACTTTGCAGCACTTTGCCACTACTTTTCAGTACTTTTCCACACTTTTCAGTACTTTGCCACGACTTTTCAGCACTTCGCCACATTTTTCAGTACTTTGCCACACTTTTCAGTACTTTGCCACGACTTTGCCACAACTTTTCAGTACTTTGCCACTCTTTTCAGTACTTTGCCACGACTTTGCCACAACTTTTCAGTACTTTGCCACACTTTTCAGTACTTTGCCACGACTTTTCAGCACTTCGCCACTACTTTTCAGTACTTTGCCACACTTTTCAGCACTTTGCCACAACTTTTCAGTACTTTGCCACACTTTTCAGTACTTTGCCACGACTTTGCAGCACTTTGCCACACTTTTCAGCACTTTGCCACAACTTTTCAGTACTTTGCCACACTTTTCAGTTCTTTGCCACGACTTTGCAGCACTTTGCCACTCTTTTCAGTACTTTGCCACGACTGTGCCACAACTCGTCAGTACTTTGCCACACTTTTCAGTACTTTGCCACACTTTTCAGCACTTTGCCACAACTTTTCAGTACTTTGTCACACTTTTCAGTACTTTGCCACGACTTTGCCACGACTTTTCAGCACTTTGCCACTACTTTTCAGAACTTTGCCACAACTTTTCAGTACTTTGCCACACTTTTCAGCACTTTGCCACAACTTTTCAGTACTTTGCCACACTTTTCAGCACTTTGCCACAACTTTTCAGTACTTTGCCACACTTTTCAGTACTTTGCCACGACTTTGCAGCACTTTGCCACAACTTTTCAGTACTTTGCCACTCTTTTCAGTACTTAGCCACGACTTTGCCACAACTTTTCAGTACTTTGCCACACTTTTCAGTACTTTGCCACGACTTTGCCACGACTTTTCAGTACTTTGCCACTACTTTTCAGCACTTTGCCACAACTTTTCAGTATTTGCCACACTTTTCAGCACTTTGCCACAACTTTTCTTTACTTTGCCACACTTTTCAGTACTTTGCCACGACTTTGCAGCACTTTGCCACACTTTTCAGCACTTTGCCAAACTTTTCAGTACTTTGCCACACTTTTCAGTACTTTGCCACGACTTTGCCACGACTTTTCAGCACTTTGCCACAACTTTTCAGTACTTTGCCACACTTTTCAGTACATTGCCACGACTTTTCAGCACTTCGCCACAACTTTTCAGTACTTTGCAACACTTTTCAGTACTTTGCCACGACTTTGCCACAACTTTTCAGTACTTTGCCACTCTTTTCAGTACTTTGCCACGACTTTGCCACAACTTTTCAGTACTTTACCACACTTTTCAGTACTTTGCCACGACTTTTCAGCACTTCGCCACTACTTTTCAATACTTTGCCACACTTTTCAGCACTTTGCCACAACTTTTCAGTCCTTTGCCACACTTTTCAGCACTTTGCCACGACTTTGCAGCACTTTGCCACACTTTTCAGCACTTTGCCACAACTTTTCAGTACTTTGCCACACTTTTCAGTACTTTGCCACGACTTTGCAGCACTTTGCCACTGTTTTCAGTACTTTGCCAAGACTTTGCCACAACTCTTCAGTACTTTGCCACACTTTTCAGTACTTTGCCATAACTTTTCAGTCCTTTGCCACACTTTTCAGCACTTTGCCACGACTTTGCAGCACTTTGCCACACTTTTCAGCACTTTGCCACAACTTTTCAGTACTTTGCCACACTTTTCAGTACTTTGCCACGACTTTTCAGCACTTCGCCACTACTTTTCAGTACTTTGCTACACTTTTCAGTACTTTGCCACAACTTTTCAGTACTTTGCCACACTTTTCAGTACTTTGCCACGACTTTGCAGCACTTTGCCACACTTTTCAGCACTTTGCAACAACTTTTCAGTACTTTGCCACACTTTTCAGTTCTTTGCCAGGACTTTTCAGTACTTTGTCACACTTTTCAGTACTTTGCCACGACTTTGCCACGACTTTTCAGTACTTTGCCACTACTTTTCAGTACCTTGCCACAACTTTTCAGTACTTTGCCACACTTTTCAGCACTTTGCCACAACTTTTCAGTACTTTGCCACACTTTTCAGCACTTTGCCACAACTTTTCAGTACTTTGCCACACTTTTCAGTACTTTGCCACGACTTTGCAGCACTTTGCCACTACTTTTCAGTACTTTGCCACACTTTTCAGTACTTTGCCACGACTTTTCAGCACTTTGCCACAACTTTTCAGTACTTTGCCACACTTTTCAGTACTTTGCCACGACTTTGCCACAACTTTTCAGTACTTTGCCACTCTTTTCAGTACTTTGCCACGACTTTGCCACAACTTTTCACTACTTTGCCACACTTTTCAGTACTTTGCCACGACTTTTGAACACTTCGCCACTACTTTTCAGTACTTTGCCACACTTTTCAGCACTTTGCCACAACTTTTCAGTACTTTGCCACACTTTTCAGTACTTTGCCACGACTTTGCAGCACTTTGCCACACTTTTCAGCACTTTGCCACAACTTTTCAGTACTTTGCCACAACTTTTCAGAACTTTGCCACAACTTTTCAGTACTTTGCCACACTTCAGCACTTTACCACACTTTTCAGTACTTTGCCACGACTTTGCAGCACTTTGCCACACTTTTCAGCACTTTGCAACAACTTTTCAGTACTTTGCCACACTTTTCAGTTCTTTGCCACGACTTTGCAGCACTTTGCCACTCTTTTCAGTACTTTGCCACGACTTTGCCACAACTTTTCAGTACTTTGCCACACTTTTCAGTACTTTGCCACGACTTTTCAGCACTTCGCTACTACTTTTCAGTACTTTGCCACGACTTTTCAGCACTTTGCCACAACTTTTCAGTACTTTGTCACACTTTTCAGTACTTTGCCACGACTTTTCAGTACTTTGCCACTACTTTTGAGAACTTTGCCACAACTTTTCAGTACTTTGCCACACTTTTCAGCACTTTGCCACAACTTTTCAGTACTTTGCCACACTTTTCAGCACTTTGCCACAACTTTTCAGTACTTTGCCACACTTTTCAGTACTTTGCCACACTTTTCAGCACTTTGCCACGACTTTTCAGTACTTTGCCACACTTTTTAGTACTTTGCCACGACTTTTTAGCACTTCGCCACTACTTTTCAGTACTTTGCTACACTTTTCAGTACTTTGCCACAACTTTTCAGTACTTTGCCACGACTTTGCAGCACTTTGCCACTCTTTTCAGTACTTTGCCACGACTTTGCCACAACTCTTCAGTACTTTGCCACACTTTTCAGTACTTTGCCACGACTTTTCAGCACATTGCCACAACTTTTCAGTACTTTGTCACACTTTTCAGTACTTTGCCACGACTTTGACACTACTTTTCAGTACTTTGCCACTACTTTTCAGAACTTGGCCACAACTTTTCAGTACTTTGCCACACTTTTCAGCATTTGCCACAACTTTTCAGTACTTTGCCACACTTTTCAGCACTTTGCCACAACTTTTCAGTACTTTGCCACACTTTTCAGTACTTTGCCACGACTTTGCAGCACTTTGCCACTACTTTTCAGTACTTTTCCACACTTTTCAGTACTTTGCCACGACTTTTCAGCACTTCGCCACATTTTTCAGTACTTTGCCACACTTTTCAGTACTTTGCCACGACTTTGCCACAACTTTTCAGTACTTTGCCACTCTTTTCAGTACTTTGCCACGACTTTGCCACAACTTTTCAGTACTTTGCCACACTTTTCAGTACTTTGCCACGACTTTTCAGCACTTCGCCACTACTTTTCAGTACTTTGCCACACTTTTCAGCACTTTGCCACAACTTTTCAGTACTTTGCCACACTTTTCAGTACTTTGCCACGACTTTGCAGCACTTTGCCACACTTTTCAGCACTTTGCCACAACTTTTCAGTACTTTGCCACACTTTTCAGTTCTTTGCCACGACTTTGCAGCACTTTGCCACTCTTTTCAGTACTTTGCCACGACTGTGCCACAACTCGTCAGTACTTTGCCACACTTTTCAGTACTTTGCCACACTTTTCAGCACTTTGCCACAACTTTTCAGTACTTTGTCACACTTTTCAGTACTTTGCCACGACTTTGCCACGACTTTTCAGTACTTTGCCACTACTTTTCAGAACTTTGCCACAACTTTTCAGTACTTTGCCACACTTTTCAGCACTTTGCCACAACTTTTCAGTACTTTGCCACACTTTTCAGCACTTTGCCACAACTTTTCAGTACTTTGCCACACTTTTCAGTACTTTGCCACGACTTTGCAGCACTTTGCCACAACTTTTCAGTACTTTGCCACTCTTTTCAGTACTTAGCCACGACTTTGCCACAACTTTTCAGTACTTTGCCACACTTTTCAGTACTTTGCCACGACTTTGCCACGACTTTTCAGTACTTTGCCACTACTTTTCAGCACTTTGCCACAACTTTTCATTATTTGCCACACTTTTCAGCACTTTGCCACAACTTTTCAGTACTTTGCCACTCTTTTCAGTACTTAGCCACGACTTTGCCACGACTTTTCAGCACTTTGCCACAACTTTTCAGTACTTTGCCACACTTTTCAGTACATTGCCACGACTTTTCAGCACTTCGCCACAACTTTTCAGTACTTTGCAACACTTTTCAGTACTTTGCCACGACTTTGCCACAACTTTTCAGTACTTTGCCACTCTTTTCAGTACTTTGCCACGACTTTGCCACAACTTTTCAGTACTTTGCCACACTTTTCAGTACTTTGCCACGACTTTTCAGCACTTCGCCACTACTTTTCAGTACTTTGCCACACTTTTCAGCACTTTGCCACAACTTTTCAGTCCTTTGCCACACTTTTCAGCACTTTGCCACGACTTTGCAGCACTTTGCCACACTTTTCAGCACTTTGCCACAACTTTTCAGTACTTTGCCACACTTTTCAGTACTTTGCCACGACTTTGCAGCACTTTGCCACTGTTTTCAGTACTTTGCCAAGACTTTGCCACAACTCTTCAGTACTTTGCCACACTTTTCAGTACTTTGCCACGACTTTTCAGTACTTTGCCACTACTTTTCAGCACTTTGCCACAACTTTTCAGTACTTTGCCACACTTTTCAGCACTTTGCCACAACTTTTCAGTACTTTGCCACACTTTTCAGCACTTTGCCACTACTTTTCAGTACTTTGCCACACTTTTCAGTACTTTGCCACGACTTTCCAGCACTTCGCCACACTTTTCAGTACTTTGCCACGACTTTGCCACAACTTTTCAGTACTTTGCCACTCTTTTCAGTACTTTGCCACGACTTTGCCACAACTTTTCAGTACTTTGCCACACTTTTCAGTACTTTGCCACGACTTTTCAGCACTTCGCCACTACTTTTCAGTACTTTGCTACACTTTTCAGTACTTTGCCACAACTTTTCAGTACTTTGCCACACTTTTCAGTACTTTGCCACGACTTTACATTACTTTGCCACACTTTTCAGCACTTTGCAACAACTTTTCAGTACTTTGCCACACTTTTCAGTTCTTTGCCACGACTTTGCAGCACTTTGCCACTCTTTTCAGTACTTTGCCACGACTTTGCCACAACTCTTCAGTACTTTGCTACACTTTTCAGCACTTTGCCACAACTTTTCAGTACTTTGCCACACTTTTCAGCACTTTGCCACAACTTTTCAGCACTTTGCCACAATTTTCAGCACTTTGCCACTACTTTTCAGTACTTTGCCACACTTTTCAGTACTTTGCCACGACTTTTCAGCACTTCGCCACAACTTGTCAGTACTTTGCCACACTTTTCAGTACTTTGCCACGACTTTGCCACAACTTTTCAGTACTTTGCCACTCTTTTCAGTACTTTGCCACGACTTTGCCACAACTTTTCATACTTTGCCACACTTTTCTGTACTTTGCCACGACTTTTCAGCACTTTGCCACTCTTTTCAGTACTTTGCCACGACTTTGCCACAACTCTTCAGTACTTTGCCACACTTTTCAGTACTTTGCCACGACTTTTCAGTACTTTGCCACTACTTTTCAACACTTTGCCACAACTTTTCAGTACTTTGCCACGACTTTGCAGCACTTTGCCACTCTTTTCAGTACTTTGCCACGACTTTGCCACAACTCTTCAGTACTTTGCCACACTTTTCAGCACTTTGCCACAACTTTTCAGTACTTTGCCACACTTTTCAGCACTTTGCCACTACTTTTCAGTACTTTGCCACACTTTTCAGTACATTGCCACGACTTTTCAGCACTTCGCCACAAAATTTCAGTACTTTGCCACACATTTCAGTACTTTGCCACGACTTTGCCACAACTTTTCAGTACTTTGCCACACTTTTCAGTACTTTGCCACGACTTTGCCACAAATTTTCAGTACTTTGCCACACTTTTCAGTACTTTGCCACGACTTTGCCACAACTTTTCAGTACTTTGCCACTCTTTTCAGTACTTTGCCACGACTTTGCCACAACTTTTCAGTACTTTGCCACACTTTTCAGTACTTTGCCACACTTTTCAGCACTTCGCCACTACTTTTCAGTACTTTGCCACACTTTTCAGCACTTTGCCACAACTTTTCAGTCCTTTGCCACACTTTTCAGCACTTTGCCACGACTTTGCAGCACTTTGCCACACTTTTCAGCACTTTGCCACAACTTTTCAGTACTTTGCCACACTTTTCAGTACTTTGCCACGACTTTTCAGCACTTCGCCACTACTTTTCAGTACTTTGCTACACTTTTCAGTACTTTGCCACAACTTTTCAGTACTTTGCCACACTTTTCAGTACATTGCCACGACTTTGCAGCACTTTGCCACACTTTTCAGCACTTTGCAACAACTTTTCAGTACTTTGCCACACTTTTCAGTTCTTTGCCACGACTTTGCATCACTTTGCCACTCTTTTCAGTACTTTGCCACGACTTTGCCACAACTCTTCAGTACTTTGCCACACTTTTCAGTACTTTGCCACGACTTTTCAGCACTTTGCCACAACTTTTCAGTACTTTGTCACACTTTTCAGTACTTTGCCACGACTTTGCCACGACTTTTCAGTACTTTGCCACTACTTTTCAGAACCTTGCCACAACTTTTCAGTACTTTGCCACACTTTTCAGCACTTTGCCACAACTTTTAAGTACTTTGCCACACTTTTCAGCACTTTGCCACAACTTTTCAGTACTTTGCCACACTTTTCAGTACTTTGCCACGACTTTGCAGCACTTTGCCACTACTTTTCAGTACTTTGCCACACTTTTCAGTACTTTGCCACGACTTTTCAGCACTTCGCCACAACTTTTCAGTACTTTGCCACACTTTTCAGTACTTTGCCACGACTTTGCCACAACTTTTCAGTACTTTGCCACTCTTTTCAGTACTTTGCCACGACTTTGCCACAACTTTTCAGTACTTTGCCACACTTTTCAGTATTTTGCCACGACTTTTCAGCACTTTGCCACTACTTTTCAGTACTTTGCCACACTTTTCAGCACTTTGCCACAACTTTTCAGTACTTTGCCACACTTTTCAGTACTTTGCCACGACTTTGCAGCACTTTGCCACACTTTTCAGCACTTTGCCACAACTTTTCAGTACTTTGCCACTACTTTTCAGAACTTTGCCACAACTTTTCAGTACTTTGCCACACTTCACCACTTTGCCACACTTTTCAGTACTTTGCCACGACTTTGCAGCACTTTGCCACACTTTTCAGCACTTTGCAACAACTTTTCAGTACTTTGCAACACTTTTCAGTTCTTTGCCACGACTTTGCAGCACTTTGCCACTCTTTTCAGTACTTTGCCACGACTTTGCCACAACTCTTCAGTACTTTGCCACACTTTTCAGTATTTTGCCACGACTTTTCAGCACTTTGCCACAACTTTTCAGTACTTTGTCACACTTTTCAGTACTTTGCCACGACTTTGCCACGACTTTTCAGTACTTTGCCACTACTTTTGAGAACTTTGCCACAACTTTTCAGTACTTTGCCACACTTTTCAGCACTTTGCCACAACTTTTCAGTACTTTGCCACACTTTTCAGCACTTTGCCACAACTTTTCAGTACTTTTCCACACTTTTCAGTACTTTGCCACACTTTTCAGCACTTTGCCACGACTTTTCAGTACTTTGCCACACTTTTCAGTACTTTGCCACGACTTTTTAGCACTTCGCAACTACTTTTCAGTACTTTGCTACACTTTTCAGTACTTTGCCACAAATTTTCAGTACTTTGCCACGACTTTGCAGCACTTTGCCACACTTTTCAGCACTTTGCAACAACTTTTCAGTACTTTGCCACACTTTTCAGTTCTTTGCCACGACTTTGCAGCACTTTGCCACTCTTTTCAGTACTTTGCCACGACTTTGCCACAACTCTTCAGTACTTTGCCACACTTTTCAGTACTTTGCCACGACTTTTCAGCACATTGCCACAACTTTTCAGTACTTTGTCACACTTTTCAGTACTTTGCCACGACTTTGCCACGACTTTTCAGTACTTTGCCACTACTTTTCAGAACTTTGCCACAACTTTTCAGTACTTTGCCACACTTTTCAGCATTTGCCACAACTTTTCAGTACTTTGCCACACTTTTCAGAACTTTGCCACAACTTTTCAGTACTTTGCCACACTTTTCAGTACTTTGCCACGACTTTGCAGCACTTTGCCACTACTTTTCAGTACTTTTCCACACTTTTCAGTACTTTGCCACGACTTTTCAGCACTTCGCCACAACTTTTCAGTACTTTGCCACACTTTTCAGTACTTTGCCACGACTTTGCCACAACTTTTCAGTACTTTGCCACTCTTTTCGGTACTTTGCCACGACTTTGCCACAACTTTTCAGTACTTTGCCACACTTTTCAGTACTTTGCCACGACTTTTCAGCACTTCGCCACTACTTTCAGTACTTTGCCACACTTTTCAGCACTTTGCCACAACTTTTCAGTACTTTGCCACACTTTTCAGCACTTTGCCACAACTTTTCAGTACTTTGCCACACTTTTCAGTACTTTGCCACGACTTTGCAGCACTTTGCCACTACTTTTCAGTACTTTGCCACACTTTTCAGTACTTTGCCACGACTTTTCAGCACTTTGCCACAACTTTTCAGTACTTTGCCACACTTTTCAGTACTTTGCCACGACTTTGCCACAACTTTTCAGTACTTTGCCACTCTTTTCAGTACTTTGCCACGACTTTGCCACAACTTTTCAGTACTTTGCCACACTTTTCAGTACTTTGCCACGACTTTTCAGCACTTCGCCACTACTTTTCAGTACTTTGCCACACTTTTCAGCACTTTGCCACAACTTTTCAGTACTTTGCCACACTTTTCAGTACTTTGCCACGACTTTGCAGCACTTTGCCACACTTTTCAGCACTTTGCCACAACTTTTCAGTACTTTGCCACAACTTTTCAGAACTTTGCCACAACTTTTCAGTACTTTGCCACAATTCAGCACTTTGCCACACTTTTCAGTACTTTGCCACGACTTTGCAGCACTTTGCCACACTTTTCAGCACTTTGCAACAACTTTTCAGTACTTTGCCACACTTTTCAGTTCTTTGCCACGACTTTGCAGCACTTTGCCACTCTTTTCAGTACTTTGCCACGACTTTGCCACAACTTTTCAGTACTTTGCCACACTTTTCAGTACTTTGCCACGACTTTTCAGCACTTCGCTACTACTTTTCAGTACTTTGCCACGACTTTTCAGTACTTTGCCACGACTTTTCAGCACTTTGCCACACTTTTCAGTACTTTGCCACGACTTTTCAGCACTTCGCCACTACTTTTCAGTACTTTGCTACACTTTTCAGTACTTTGCCACAACTTTTCAGTACTTTGCCACGACTTTGCAGCACTTTGCCACTCTTTTCAGTACTTTGCCACGACTTTGCCACAACTCTTCAGTACTTTGCCACACTTTTCAGTACTTTGCCACAACTTTTCAGCACATTGCCACAACTTTTCAGTACTTTGTCACACTTTTCAGTACTTTGCCACGACTTTGCCACGACTTTTCAGTACTTTGCCATTATTTTTCAGAACTTGGCCACAACTTTTCAGTACTTTGCCACACTTTTCAGCATTTGCCACAACTTTTCAGTACTTTGCCACACTTTTCAGCACTTTGCCACAACTTTTCAGTACTTTGCCACACTTTTCAGTACTTTGCCACGACTTTGCAGCACTTTGCCACTACTTTTCAGTACTTTTCCACACTTTTCAGTACTTTGCCACGACTTTTCAGGACTTCGCCACAACTTTTCAGCACTTTGCCACAACTTTTCAGTACTTTGCCACACTTTTCAGTACTTTGCCACGACTTTGCAGCACTTTGCCACACTTTTCAGCACTTTGCCACAACTTTTCAGTACTTTGCCACAACTTTTCAGAACTTTGCCACAACTTTTCAGTACTTTGCCACACTTCAGCACTTTGCCACACTTTTCAGTACTTTGCCACGACTTTGCAGCACTTTGCCACACTTTTCAGCACTTTGCAACAACTTTTCAGTACTTTGCCACACTTTTCAGTTCTTTGCCACGACTTTGCAGCACTTTGCCACTCTTTTCAGTACTTTGCCACGACTTTGCCACAACTTTTCAGTACTTTGCCACACTTTTCAGTACTTTGCCACGACTTTTCAGCACTTCGCTACTACTTTTCAGTACTTTGCCACGACTTTTCAGCACTTTGCCACAACTTTTCAGTACTTTGTCACACTTTTCAGTACTTTGCCACGACTTTGCCACGACTTTTCAGTACTTTGCCACACTTTTCAGCACTTTGCCACAACTTTTCAGTACTTTGCCACACTTTTCAGCACTTTGCCACAACTTTTCAGTACTTTGCCACACTTTTCAGTACTTTGCCACACTTTTCAGCACTTTGCCACGACTTTTCAGTACTTTGCCACACTTTTCAGTACTTTGCCACGACTTTTTAGCACTTCGCCACTACTTTTCAGTACTTTGCTACACTTTTCAGTACTTTGCCACAACTTTTCAGTACTTTGCCACGACTTTGCAGCACTTTGCCACTCTTTTCAGTACTTTGCCACGACTTTGCCACAACTCTTCAGTACTTTGCCACACTTTTCAGAACTTTGCCACAACTTTTCAGTACTTTGCCACACTTCAGCACTTTGCCACACTTTTCAGTACTTTGCCACGACTTTGCAGCACTTTGCCACACTTTTCAGCACTTTGCCACAACTTTTCAGTACTTTGCCACAACTTTTCAGAACTTTGCCACAACTTTTCAGTACTTTGCCACACTTCAGCACTTTGCCACACTTTTCAGTACTTTGCCACGACTTTGCAGCACTTTGCCACACTTTTCAGCACTTTGCAACAACTTTTCAGTACTTTGCCACACTTTTCAGTTCTGTGCCACGACTTTGCAGCACTTTGCCACTCTTTTCAGTACTTTGCCACGACTTTGCCACAACTTTTCAGTACTTTGCCACACTTTTCAGTACTTTGCCACGACTTTTCAGCACTTCGCCACTACTTTCAGTACTTTGCCACACTTTTCAGTACTTTGCCACGACTTTTCAGCACTTTGCCACAACTTTTCAGTACTTTGCCACACTTTTCAGTACTTTGCCACGACTTTGCCACAACTTTTCAGTACTTTGCCACTCTTTTCAGTACTTTGCCACGACTTTGCCACAACTTTTCAGTACTTTGCCACACTTTTCAGTACTTTGCCACGACTTTTCAGCACTTCGCCACTACTTTTCAGTACTTTGCCACACTTTTCAGCACTTTGCCACAACTTTTCAGTACTTTGCCACACTTTTCAGTACTTTGCCACGACTTTGCAGCACTTTGCCACACTTTTCAGCACTTTGCCACAACTTTTCAGTACTTTGCCACACTTTTCAGTTCTTTGCCACGACTTTGCAGCACTTTGCCACTCTTTTCAGTACTTTGCCACGACTGTGCCACAACTCGTCAGTACTTTGCCACACTTTTCAGTACTTTGCCACACTTTTCAGCACTTTGC
Organism: Saccoglossus kowalevskii; assembly: GCF_978046115.1. Classification (NCBI taxonomy): domain Eukaryota; kingdom Metazoa; phylum Hemichordata; class Enteropneusta; family Harrimaniidae; genus Saccoglossus; species Saccoglossus kowalevskii. The sequence continues at coordinate 18,478 of NW_028188764.1, read as the reverse complement.
CACAACTTTTCAGTACTTTGTCACACTTTTCAGTACTTTGCCACGACTTTGCCACGACTTTTCAGTACTTTGCCAAACTTTTCAGCACTTTGCCACAACTTTTCAGTACTTTGCCACACTTTTCAGCACTTTGCCACAACTTTTCAGTACTTTGCCACACTTTTCAGTACTTTGCCACGACTTTGCAGCACTTTGCCACAAATTTTCAGTACTTTGCCACTCTTTTCAGTACTTAGCCACGACTTTGCCACAACTTTTCAGTACTTTGCCACACTTTTCAGTACTTTGCCACGACTTTGCCACGACTTTTCAGTACTTTGCCACTACTTTTCAGCACTTTGCCACAACTTTTCAGTATTTGCCACACTTTTCAGCACTTTGCCACAACTTTTCTTTACTTTGCCACACTTTTCAGTACTTTGCCACGACTTTGCAGCACTTTGCCACACTTTTCAGCACTTTGCCAAACTTTTCAGTACTTTGCCACGACTTTGCCACAACTTTTCAGTACTTTGCCACTCTTTTCAGTACTTTGCCACGACTTTGCCACAACTTTTCAGTACTTTGCCACACTTTTCAGTACTTTGCCACGACTTTTCAGCACTTCGCCACTACTTTTCAGTACTTTGCCACACTTTTCAGCACTTTGCCACAACTTTTCAGTACTTTGCCACACTTTTCAGTACTTTGCCACGACTTTGCAGCACTTTGCCACACTTTTCAGCACTTTGCCACAACTTTTCAGTACTTTGCCACACTTTTCAGTTCTTTGCCACGACTTTGCAGCACTTTGCCACTCTTTTCAGTACTTTGCCACGACTGTGCCACAACTTTTCAGTACTTTGCCACACTTTTCAGTACTTTGCCACACTTTTCAGCACTTTGCCACAACTTTTCAGTACTTTGTCACACTTTTCAGTACTTTGCCACGACTTTGCCACGACTTTTCAGTACTTTGCCACACTTTTCAGCACTTTGCCACAACTTTTCAGTACTTTGCCACACTTTTCAGCACTTTGCCACAACTTTTCAGTACTTTGCCACACTTTTCAGTACTTTGCCACGACTTTGCAGCACTTTGCCACAACTTTTCAGTACTTTGCCACTCTTTTCAGTACTTAGCCACGACTTTGCCACAACTTTTCAGTACTTTGCCACACTTTTCAGTACTTTGCCACGACTTTGCCACGACTTTTCAGTACTTTGCCACTACTTTTCAGCACTTTGCCACAACTTTTCAGTATTTGCCACACTTTTCAGCACTTTGCCACAACTTTTCTTTACTTTGCCACACTTTTCAGTACTTTGCCACGACTTTGCAGCACTTTGCCACACTTTTCAGCACTTTGCCAAACTTTTCAGTACTTTGCCACGACTTTGCCACAACTTTTCAGTACTTTGCCACTCTTTTCAGTACTTTGCCACGACTTTTCCACAACTTTTCAGTACTTTGCCACACTTTTCAGTACTTTGCCACGACTTTTCAGCACTTCGCCACTACTTTTCAGTACTTTGCCACACTTTTCAGCACTTTGCCACAACTTTTCAGTACTTTGCCACACTTTTCAGTACTTTGCCACGACTTTGCAGCACTTTGCCACACTTTTCAGCACTTTGCCACAACTTTTCAGTACTTTGCCACACTTTTCAGTTCTTTGCCACGACTTTGCAGCACTTTGCCACTCTTTTCAGTACTTTGCCACGACTGTGCCACAACTCGTCAGTACTTTGCCACACTTTTCAGTACTTTGCCACACTTTTCAGCACTTTGCCACAACTTTTCAGTACTTTGTCACACTTTTCAGTACTTTGCCACGACTTTGCCACGACTTTTCAGTACTTTGCCACACTTTTCAGCACTTTGCCACAACTTTTCAGTACTTTGCCACACTTTTCAGCACTTTGCCACAACTTTTCAGTACTTTGCCACACTTTTCAGTACTTTGCCACGACTTTGCAGCACTTTGCCACAACTTTTCAGTACTTTGCCACTCTTTTCAGTACTTAGCCACGACTTTGCCACAACTTTTCAGTACTTTGCCACACTTTTCAGTACTTTGCCACGACTTTGCCACGACTTTTCAGTACTTTGCCACTACTTTTCAGCACTTTGCCACAACTTTTCAGTATTTGCCACACTTTTCAGCACTTTGCCACAACTTTTCTTTACTTTGCCACGACTTTGCAGCACTTTGCCACACTTTTCAGCACATTGCAACAACTTTTCAGTACTTTGCCACACTTTTCAGTTCTTTGCCACGACTTTGCAGCACTTTGCCACTCTTTTCAGTACTTTGCCACGACTTTGCCACAACTTTTCAGTACTTTGCCACACTTTTCAGTACTTTGCCACGACTTTTCAGCACTTCGCTACTACTTTTCAGTACTTTGCCACGACTTTTCTGCACTTTGCCACAACTTTTCAGTACTTTGTCACACTTTTCAGTACTTTGCCACGACTTTGCCACGACTTTTCAGTACTTTGCCACTACTTTTGAGAACTTTGCCACAACTTTTCAGTACTTTGCCACACTTTTCAGCACTTTGCCACAACTTTTCAGTACTTTGCCACACTTTTCAGCACTTTGCCACAACTTTTCAGTACTTTGCCACACTTTTCAGTACTTTGCCACACTTTTCAGCACTTTGCCACGACTTTTCAGTACTTTGCCACACTTTTTAGTACTTTGCCACGACTTTTTAGCACTTCGCCACTACTTTTCAGTACTTTGCTACACTTTTCAGTACTTTGCCACAACTTTTCAGTACTTTGCCACGACTTTGCAGCACTTTGCCACTCTTTTCAGTACTTTGCCACGACTTTGCCACAACTCTTCAGTACTTTGCCACACTTTTCAGTACTTTGCCACGACTTTTCAGCACATTGCCACAACTTTTCAGTACTTTGTCACACTTTTCAGTACTTTGCCACGACTTTGACACGACTTTTCAGTACTTTGCCACTACTTTTCAGAACTTGGCCACAACTTTTCAGTACTTTGCCACACTTTTCAGCATTTGCCACAACTTTTCAGTACTTTGCCACACTTTTCAGCACTTTGCCACGACTTTGCAGCACTTTGCCACTACTTTTCAGTACTTTTCCACACTTTTCAGTACTTTGCCACGACTTTTCAGCACTTCGCCACATTTTTCAGTACTTTGCCACACTTTTCAGTACTTTGCCACACTTTTCAGTACTTTGCCACGACTTTTCAGCACTTCGCCACTACTTTTCAGTACTTTGCCACACTTTTCAGCACTTTGCCACAACTTTTCAGTACTTTGCCACACTTTTCAGTACTTTGCCACGACTTTGCAGCACTTTGCCACACTTTTCAGCACTTTGCCACAACTTTTCAGTACTTTGCCACACTTTTCAGTTCTTTGCCACGACTTTGCAGCACTTTGCCACTCTTTTCAGTACTTTGCCACGACTGTGCCACAACTCGTCAGTACTTTGCCACACTTTTCAGTACTTTGCCACACTTTTCAGCACTTTGCCACAACTTTTCAGTACTTTGTCACACTTTTCAGTACTTTGCCACGACTTTGCCACGACTTTTCAGTACTTTGCCAAACTTTTCAGCACTTTGCCACAACTTTTCAGTACTTTGCCACACTTTTCAGCACTTTGCCACAACTTTTCAGTACTTTGCCACACTTTTCAGTACTTTGCCACGACTTTGCAGCACTTTGCCACAAATTTTCAGTACTTTGCCACTCTTTTCAGTACTTAGCCACGACTTTGCCACAACTTTTCAGTACTTTGCCACACTTTTCAGTACTTTGCCACGACTTTGCCACGACTTTTCAGTACTTTGCCACTACTTTTCAGCACTTTGCCACAACTTTTCAGTATTTGCCACACTTTTCAGCACTTTGCCACAACTTTTCTTTACTTTGCCACACTTTTCAGTACTTTGCCACGACTTTGCAGCACTTTGCCACACTTTTCAGCACTTTGCCAAACTTTTCAGTACTTTGCCACGACTTTGCCACAACTTTTCAGTACTTTGCCACTCTTTTCAGTACTTTGCCACGACTTTGCCACAACTTTTCAGTACTTTGCCACACTTTTCAGTACTTTGCCACGACTTTTCAGCACTTCGCCACTACTTTTCAGTACTTTGCCACACTTTTCAGCACTTTGCCACAACTTTTCAGTACTTTGCCACACTTTTCAGTACTTTGCCACGACTTTGCAGCACTTTGCCACACTTTTCAGCACTTTGCCACAACTTTTCAGTACTTTGCCACACTTTTCAGTTCTTTGCCACGACTTTGCAGCACTTTGCCACTCTTTTCAGTACTTTGCCACGACTGTGCCACAACTCGTCAGTACTTTGCCACACTTTTCAGTACTTTGCCACACTTTTCAGCACTTTGCCACAACTTTTCAGTACTTTGTCACACTTTTCAGTACTTTGCCACGACTTTGCCACGACTTTTCAGTACTTTGCCACACTTTTCAGCACTTTGCCACAACTTTTCAGTACTTTGCCACACTTTTCAGCACTTTGCCACAACTTTTCAGTACTTTGCCACACTTTTCAGTACTTTGCCACGACTTTGCAGCACTTTGCCACAACTTTTCAGTACTTTGCCACTCTTTTCAGTACTTAGCCACGACTTTGCCACAACTTTTCAGTACTTTGCCACACTTTTCAGTACTTTGCCACGACTTTGCCACGACTTTTCAGTACTTTGCCACTACTTTTCAGCACTTTGCCACAACTTTTCAGTATTTGCCACACTTTTCAGCACTTTGCCACAACTTTTCTTTACTTTGCCACACTTTTCAGTACTTTGCCACGACTTTGCAGCACTTTGCCACACTTTTCAGCACTTTGCCAAACTTTTCAGTACTTTGCCACACTTTTCAGTACTTTGCCACGACTTTGCCACGACTTTTCAGCACTTTGCCACAACTTTTCAGTACTTTGCCACACTTTTCAGTACATTGCCACGACTTTTCAGCACTTCGCCACAACTTTTCAGTACTTTGCCACACTTTTCAGTACTTTGCCACGACTTTGCCACAACTTTTCAGTACTTTGCCACTCTTTTCAGTACTTTGCCACGACTTTGCCACAACTTTTCAGTACTTTGCCACACTTTTCAGTACTTTGCCACGACTTTTCAGCACTTCGCCACTACTTTTCAGTACTTTGCCACACTTTTCAGCACTTTGCCACAACTTTTCAGTCCTTTGCCACACTTTTCAGCACTTTGCCACGACTTTGCAGCACTTTGCCACACTTTTCAGCACTTTGCCACAACTTTTCAGTACTTTGCCACACTTTTCAGTACTTTGCCACTACTTTTCAGCACTTTGCCACAACTTTTCAGTACTTTGCCACACTTTTCAGCACTTTGCCACAACTTTTCAGTACTTTGCCACACTTTTCAGCACTTTGCCACAACTTTTCAGTACTTTGCCACACTTTTCAGCACTTTGCCACAACTTTTCAGTACTTTGCCACACTTTTCAGCACTTTGCCACTACTTTTCAGTACTTTGCCACACTTTTCAGTACTTTGCCACGACTTTTCAGCACTTCGCCACACTTTTCAGTACTTTGCCACGACTTTGCCACAACTTTTCAGTACTTTGCCACTCTTTTCAGTACTTTGCCACGACTTTGCCACAACTTTTCAGTACTTTGCCACACTTTTCAGTACTTTGCCACGACTTTTCAGCACTTCGCCACTACTTTTCAGTACTTTGCTACACTTTTCAGTACTTTGCCACAACTTTTCAGTACTTTGCCACACTTTTCAGTACTTTGCCACGACTTTACATTACTTTGCCACACTTTTCAGCACTTTGCAACAACTTTTCAGTACTTTGCCACACTTTTCAGTTCTTTGCCACGACTTTGCAGCACTTTGCCACTCTTTTCAGTACTTTGCCACGACTTTGCCACAACTCTTCAGTACTTTGCTACACTTTTCAGCACTTTGCCACAACTTTTCAGTACTTTGCCACACTTTTCAGCACTTTGCCACAACTTTTCAGTACTTTGCCACAATTTTCAGCACTTTGCCACAACTTTTCAGTACTTTGCCACACTTTTCAGTACTTTGCCACACTTTTCAGCACTTTGCCACGACTTTTCAGTACTTTGCCACACTTTTTAGTACTTTGCCACGACTTTTTAGCACTTCGCCACTACTTTTCAGTACTTTGCTACACTTTTCAGTACTTTGCCACAACTTTTCAGTACTTTGCCACGACTTTGCAGCACTTTGCCACTTTTTTCAGTACTTTGCCACGACTTTGCCACAACTCTTCAGTACTTTGCCACACTTTTCAGTACTTTGCCACGACTTTTCAGCACATTGCCACTACTTTTCAGTACTTTGTCACACTTTTCAGTACTTTGCCACGACTTTGACACGACTTTTCAGTACTTTGCCACTACTTTTCAGAACTTGGCCACAACTTTTCAGTACTTTGCCACACTTTTCAGCATTTGCCACAACTTTTCAGTACTTTGCCACACTTTTCAGCACTTTGCCACGACTTTGCAGCACTTTGCCACTACTTTTCAGTACTTTTCCACACTTTTCAGTACTTTGCCATGACTTTTCAGCACTTCGCCACATTTTTCAGTACTTTGCCACACTTTTCAGTACTTTGCCACGACTTTGCCACAACTTTTCAGTACTTTGCCACTCTTTTCAGTACTTTGCCACGACTTTGCCACAACTTTTCAGTACTTTGCCACACTTTTCAGTACTTTGCCACGACTTTTCAGCACTTCGCCACTACTTTTCAGTACTTTGCCACACTTTTCAGCACTTTGCCACAACTTTTCAGTACTTTGCCACACTTTTCAGTACTTTGCCACGACTTTGCAGCACTTTGCCACACTTTTCAGCACTTTGCCACAACTTTTCAGTACTTTGCCACACTTTTCAGTTCTTTGCCACGACTTTGCAGCACTTTGCCACTCTTTTCAGTACTTTGCCACGACTGTGCCACAACTCGTCAGTACTTTGCCACACTTTTCAGTACTTTGCCACACTTTTCAGCACTTTGCCACAACTTTTCAGTACTTTGTCACACTTTTCAGTACTTTGCCACGACTTTGCCACGACTTTTCAGTACTTTGCCACACTTTTCAGCACTTTGCCACAACTTTTCAGTACTTTGCCACACTTTTCAGCACTTTGCCACAACTTTTCAGTACTTTGCCACACTTTTTAGTACTTTGCCACGACTTTGCAGCACTTTGCCACAACTTTTCAGTACTTTGCCACTCTTTTCAGTACTTAGCCACGACTTTGCCACAACTTTTCAGTACTTTGCCACACTTTTCAGTACTTTGCCACGACTTTGCCACGACTTTTCAGTACTTTGCCACTACTTTTCAGCACTTTGCCACAACTTTTCAGTATTTGCCACACTTTTCAGCACTTTGCCACAACTTTTCTTTACTTTGCCACACTTTTCAGTACTTTGCCACGACTTTGCAGCACTTTGCCACACTTTTCAGCACTTTGCCAAACTTTTCAGTACTTTGCCACACTTTTCAGTACTTTGCCACGACTTTGCCACGACTTTTCAGCACTTTGCCACAACTTTTCAGTACTTTGCCACACTTTTCAGTACATTGCCACGACTTTTCAGCACTTCGCCACAACTTTTCAGTACTTTGCCACACTTTTCAGTACTTTGCCACGACTTTGCCACAACTTTTCAGTACTTTGCCACTCTTTTCAGTACTTTGCCACGACTTTGCCACAACTTTTCAGTACTTTGCCACACTTTTCAGTACTTTGCCACGACTTTTCAGCACTTCGCCACTACTTTTCAGTACTTTGCCACACTTTTCAGCACTTTGCCACAACTTTTCAGTCCTTTGCCACACTTTTCAGCACTTTGCCACGACTTTGCAGCACTTTGCCACACTTTTCAGCACTTTGCCACAACTTTTCAGTACTTTGCCACACTTTTCAGTACTTTGCCACTACTTTTCAGCACTTTGCCACAACTTTTCAGTACTTTGCCACACTTTTCAGCACTTTGCCACAACTTTTCAGTACTTTGCCACACTTTTCAGCACTTTGCCACAACTTTTCAGTACTTTGCCACACTTTTCAGCACTTTGCCACAACTTTTCAGTACTTTGCCACACTTTTCAGCACTTTGCCACTACTTTTCAGTACTTTGCCACACTTTTCAGTACTTTGCCACGACTTTTCAGCACTTCGCCACACTTTTCAGTACTTTGCCACGACTTTGCCACAACTTTTCAGTACTTTGCCACTCTTTTCAGTACTTTGCCACGACTTTGCCACAACTTTTCAGTACTTTGCCACACTTTTCAGTACTTTGCCACGACTTTTCAGCACTTCGCCACTACTTTTCAGTACTTTGCCACACTTTTCAGTACTTTGCCACAACTTTTCAGTACTTTGCCACACTTTTCAGTACTTTGCCACGACTTTACATTACTTTGCCACACTTTTCAGCACTTTGCAACAACTTTTCAGTACTTTGCCACACTTTTCAGTTCTTTGCCACGACTTTGCAGCACTTTGCCACTCTTTTCAGTACTTTGCCACGACTTTGCCACAACTCTTCAGTACTTTGCTACACTTTTCAGCACTTTGCCACAACTTTTCAGTACTTTGCCACACTTTTCAGCACTTTGCCACAACTTTTCAGTACTTTGCCACAATTTTCAGCACTTTGCCACTACTTTTCAGTACTTTGCCACACTTTTCAGTACTTTGCCACGACTTTTCAGCACTTCGCCACAACTTTTCAGTACTTTGCCACACTTTTCAGTACTTTGCCACGACTTTGCCACAACTTTTCAGTACTTTGCCACTCTTTTCAGTACTTTGCCACGACTTTGCCACAACTTGTCAGTACTTTGCCACACTTTTCTGTACTTTGCCACGACTTTTCAGCACTTTGCCACTCTTTTCAGTACTTTGCCACGACTTTGCCACAACTCTTCAGTACTTTGCCACACTTTTCAGTACTTTGCCACGACTTTTCAGTACTTTGCCACTACTTTTCAACACTTTGCCACAACTTTTCAGTACTTTGCCACGACTTTGCAGCACTTTGCCACTCTTTTCAGTACTTTGCCACGACTTTGCCACAACTCTTCAGTACTTTGCCACACTTTTCAGCACTTTGCCACAACTTTTCAGTACTTTGCCACACTTTTCAGCACTTTGCCACTACTTTTCAGTACTTTGCCACACTTTTCAGTACATTGCCACGACTTTTCAGCACTTCGCCACAAAATTTCAGTACTTTGCCACACATTTCAGTACTTTGCCACGACTTTGCCACAACTTTTCAGTACTTTGCCACACTTTTCAGTACTTTGCCACGACTTTGCCACAACTTTTCAGTACTTTGCCACACTTTTCAGTACTTTGCCACGACTTTGCCACAACTTTTCAGTACTTTGCCACTCTTTTCAGTACTTTGCCACGACTTTGCCACAACTTTTCAGTACTTTGCCACACTTTTCAGTACTTTGCCACACTTTTCAGCACTTCGCCACTACTTTTCAGTACTTTGCCACGACTTTGCAGCACTTTGCCACTGTTTTCAGTACTTTGCCAAGACTTTGCCACAACTCTTCAGTACTTTGTCACACTTTTCAGTACTTTGCCACGACTTTTCAGTACTTTGCCACTACTTTTCAGCACTTTGCCACAACTTTTCAGTACTTTGCCACACTTTTCAGCACTTTGCCACAACTTTTCAGTACTTTGCCACACTTTTCAGCACTTTGCCACTACTTTTCAGTACTTTGCCACACTTTTCAGTACTTTGCCACGACTTTTCAGCACTTCGCCACACTTTTCAGTACTTTGCCACGACTTTGCCACAACTTTTCAGTACTTTGCCACTCTTTTCAGTACTTTGCCACGACTTTGCCACAACTTTTCAGTACTTTGCCACACTTTTCAGTACTTTGCCACGACTTTGCCACAACTTTTCAGTACTTTGCCACACTTTTCAGTACTTTGCCACGACTTTGCCACAACTTTTCAGTACTTTGCCACTCTTTTCAGTACTTTGCCACGACTTTGCCACAACTTTTCAGTACTTTGCCACACTTTTCAGCACTTTGCCACAACTTTTCAGTCCTTTGCCACACTTTTCAGCACTTTACCACGACTTTGCAGCACTTTGCCACACTTTTCAGCACTTTGCCACAACTTTTCAGTACTTTGCCACACTTTTCAGTACTTTGCCACGACTTTGCAGCACTTTGCCACTCTTTTCAGTACTTTGCCACGACTTTGCCACAACTCTTCAGTACTTTGCCACACTTTTCAGTACTTTGCCACGACTTTTCAGTACTTTGCCACTACTTTTCAGCACTTTGCCACAACTTTTCAGTACTTTGCCACACTTTTCAGCACTTTGCCACAACTTTTCAGAACTTTGCCACACTTTTCAGCTATTTGCCACTACTTTTCAGTACTTTGCCACACTTTTCAGTATTTTGCCACGACTTTTCAGCACTTCGCCACAACTTTTCAGTACTTTGCCACACATTTCAGTACTTTGCCACGACTTTGCCACAACTTTTCAGTACTTTGCCACACTTTTCAGTACTTTGCCACGACTTTGCCACAACTTTTCAGTACTTTGCCACACTTTTCTGCACTTCGCCACTACTTTTCAGTACTTTGCCACACTTTTCAGTACTTTGCCACAACTTTTCAGTACTTTGCCACACTTTTCAGTACTTTGCCACGACTTTGCAGCACTTTGCCACTCTTTTCAGTACTTTGCCACGAATTTGCCACAACTCTTCAGTACTTTGCCACACTTTTCAGTACTTTGCCACGACTTTTCAGCACTTTGCCACAACTTTTCAGTACTTTGCCACTACTTTTCAGCACTTTGCCACAACTTTTCAGTACTTTGCCACACTTTTCAGCACTTTGCCACAACTTTTCAGTACTTTGCCACACTTTTCAGCTATTTGCCACTACTTTTCAGTACTTTGCCACACTTTTCAGTATTTTGCCACGACTTTTCAGCACTTCGCCACAACTTTTCAGTACTTTGCCACACTTTTCAGTACTTTGCCACGACTTTGCCACAACTTTTCAGTACTTTGCCACACTTTTCAGTACTTTGCCACGACTTTGCCACAACTTTTCAGTACTTTGCCACACTTTTCTGCACTTCGCCACTACTTTTCAGTACTTTGCCACACTTTTCAGTACTTTGCCACAACTTTTCAGTACTTTGCCACACTTTTCAGTACTTTGCCACGACTTTGCAGCACTTTGCCACTCTTTTCAGTACTTTGCCACGAATTTGCCACAACTCTTCAGTACTTTGCCACACTTTTCAGTACTTTGCCACGACTTTTCAGCACTTTGCCCCAACTTTTTAGTACTTTGCCACACTTTTCAGTACTTTGCCACGACTTTGCAGCACTTTGCCACACTTTTCAGCACTTTGCAACAACTTTTCAGTACTTTGCCACACTTTTCAGCACTTCGCCACAACTTTTCAGTACTTTGCCACACTTTTCAGTACTTTGCCACGACTTTGCCACAACTTTTCACTACTTTGCCACTCTTTTCAGTACTTTGCCACGACTTTTCAGCACTTTGCCACTACTTTTCAGTACTTTGCCACACTTTTCAGCACTTTGCCACAACTTTTCAGTCCTTTGCCACACTTTTCAGCACTTTACCACGACTTTGCAGCACTTTGCCACACTTTTCAGCACTTTGCCACAACTTTTCAGTACTTTGCCACACTTTTCAGTACTTTGCCACGACTTTGCAGCACTTTGCCACTCTTCTCAGTACTTTGCCACGACTTTGCCACAACTCTTCAGTACATTGCCACACTTTTCAGTACTTTGCCACGACTTTTCAGTACTTTGCCACTACTTTTCAGCACTTTGCCACAACTTTTCAGTACTTTGCCACACTTTTCAGCACTTTGCCACAACTTTTCAGTACTTTGCCACACTTTTCAGCTATTTGCCACTACTTTTCAGTACTTTGCCACACTTTTCAGTATTTTGCCACGACTTTTCAGCACTTCGCCACAACTTTTCAGTACTTTGCCACACTTTTCAGTACTTTGCCACGACTTTGCCACAACTTTTCAGTACTTTGCCACACTTTTCAGTACTTTGCCACGACTTTGCCACAACTTTTCAGTACTTTGCCACACTTTTCTGCACTTCGCCACTACTTTTCAGTACTTTGCCACACTTTTCAGTACTTTGCCACAACTTTTCAGTACTTTGCCACACTTTTCAGTACTTTGCCACGACTTTGCAGCACTTTGCCACTCTTTTCAGTACTTTGCCACGAATTTGCCACAACTCTTCAGTACTTTGCCACACTTTTCAGTACTTTGCCACGACTTTTCAGCACTTTGCCACAACTTTTCAGTACTTTGCCACACTTTTCAGTACTTTGCCACGACTTTGCCACGACTGTTCAGCACTTTGCCACAACTTTTCAGTACTTTGCCACACTTTCAGTACTTTGCCACGACTTTGCCACAACTTTTCAGTACTTTGCAACACTTTTCTGCACTTCGCCACTACTTTTCAGTACTTTGCCACACTTTTCAGTACTTTGCCACAACTTTTCAGTACTTTGCCACACTTTTCAGTACTTTGCCACGACTTTGCAGCACTTTGCCACTCTTTTCAGTACTTTGCCACGAATTTGCCACAACTCTTCAGTACTTTGCCACACTTTTTCAGTACTTTGCCACGACTTTTCAGCACTTTGCCACAACTTTTCAGTACTTTGCCACACTTTTCAGTACTTTGCCACGACTTTGCCTCGACTGTTCAGCACTTTGCCACAACTTTCAGTACTTTGCCACACTTTTCAGCACTTTGCCACGACTTTGCAGCACTTTGCCACACTTTTCAGCACTTTGCCACATCTTTTCAGTACTTTGCCACACTTTTCAGTACATTGCCACGACTTTTCAGCACTTTGCCACTCTTTTCAGTACTTTGCCACGACTTTGCCACAACTCTTCAGTACTTTGCCACACTTTTCAGTACTTTTGCCACGACTTTTCAGTACTTTGCCACTTCTTTTCAACACTTTGCCACAACTTTTCAGTACTTTGCCACGACTTTGCAGCACTTTGCCACTCTTTTCAGTACTTTGCCACGACTTTGCCACAACTCTTCAGTACTTTGCCACACTTTTCAGTACTTTGCCACGACTTTTCAGTACTTTGCCACTACTTTTCAGCACTTTGCCACAACTTTTCTGTACTTTGCCACACTTTTCAGCACTTTGCCACTACTTTTCAGTACTTTGCCACACTTTTCAGTACTTTGCCACGACTTTTCAGCACTTCGCCACAAAATTTCTGTACTTTGGCACACTTTTCAGTACTTTGCCACGACTTTGCCACAACTCTTCAGTACTTTGCCACACTTTTCAGTACTTTGCCACGACTTTTCAGCACTTTGCCACAACTTTTCAGTACTTTGCCACACTTTTCAGTACTTTGCCACGACTTTGCCACGACTGTTCTGTACTTTGCCACTACTTTTCAACACTTTGCCACAACTTTTCAGTACTTTGCCACGACTTTGCAGCACTTTGCCACTCTTTTCAGTACTTTGCCACGACTTTGCCACAACTCTTCAGTACTTTGCCACACTTTTCAGTACATTGCCACGACTTTTCAGCACTTTGCCACTCTTTTCAGTACTTTGCCACGACTTTGCCACAACTCTTCAGTACTTTGCCACACTTTTCAGTACTTTGCCACGACTTTTCAGTACTTTGCCACTACTTTTCAACACTTTGCCACAACTTTTCATTACTTTGCCACGACTTTGCAGCACTTTGCCACTCTTTTCAGTACTTTGCCACGACTTTGCCACAACTCTTCAGTACTTTGCCACACTTTTCAGTACTTTGCCACGACTTTTCAGTACTTTGCCACTACTTTTCAGCACTTTGCCACAACTTTTCTGTACTTTGCCACACTTTTCAGCACTTTGCCACTACTTTTCAGTACTTTGCCACACTTTTCAGTACTTTGCCACGACTTTTCAGCACTTCGCCACAAAATTTCTGTACTTTGCCACACTTTTCAGTACTTTGCCACGACTTTGCCACAACTCTTCAGTACTTTGCCACACTTTTCAGTACTTTGCCACGACTTTTCAGCACTTTGCCACAACTTTTCAGTACTTTGCCACACTTTTCAGTACTTTGCCACGACTTTGCCACGACTGTTCAGTACTTTGCCACTACTTTTCAACACTTTGCCACAACTTTTCAGTACTTTGCCACGACTTTGCAGCACTTTGCCACTCTTTTCAGTACTTTGCCACGACTTTGCCACAACTCTTCAGTACTTTGCCACACTTTTCAGTACTTTGCCACGACTTTTCAGTACTTTGCCACTACTTTTCAGCACTTTGCCACAACTTTTCAGTACTTTGCCACACTTTTCAGCACTTTGCCACAACTTTTCTGTACTTTGCCACACTTTTCAGCACTTTGCCACTACTTTTCAGTACTTTGCCACTCTTTTCAGTACTTTGCCACGAATTTGCCACAACTCTTCAGTACTTTGCCACACTTTTCAGTACTTTGCCACGACTTTTCAGCACTTTGCCACAACTTTTCAGTACTTTGCCACACTTTTCAGTACTTTGCCACGACTTTGCCACGACTGTTCAGCACTTTGCCACAACTTTTCAGTACTTTGCCACACTTTTCAGTACATTGCCACGACTTTTCAGCACTCGCCACAACTTTTCAGTACTTTGCCACACTTTTCAGAACTTTGCCACGACTTTGCAGCACTTTGCCACACTTTTCAGCACTTTGCCACAACTTTTCAGTACTTTGCCACACTTTTCAGTACTTTGCCACGACTTTGCAGCACTTTGCCACTCTTTTCAGTACTTTGCCACGACTTTGCCACAACTCTTCAGTACTTTGCCACACTTTTCAGTACTTTGCCATGACTTTTCTGTACTTTGCCACGACTTTTCAACACTTTGCCACAACTTTTCAGTACTTTGCCACGACTTTGCAGCACTTTGCCACTCTTTTCAGTACTTTGCCACGACTTTGCTACAACTCTTCAGTACTTTGCCACGACTTTTCAGTACTTTGCCACTACTTTTCAGCACTTTGCCACAACTTTTCAGTACTTTGCCACACTTTTCAGCACTTTGCCACAACTTTTCTGTACTTTGCCTCACTTTTCAGCACTTTGCCACTACTTTTCAGTACTTTGCCACACTTTTCAGTACTTTGCCACGACTTTTCAGCACTTCGCCACAAAATTTCAGTACTTTGCCACACTTTTCAGTACTTTGCCACGACTTTGCCACAACTTTTCAGTACTTTGCCACTCTTTTCAGTACTTTGCCACGACTTTGCCACAACTTTTCAGTACTTTGCCACACTTTTCAGTACTTTGCCACGACTTTGCCACAACTTTTCAGTACTTTGCCACTCTTTTCAGTACTTTGCCACGACTTTGCCACAACTTTTCAGTACTTTGCCACACTTTTCAGTACTTTGCCACACTTTTCAGCACTTCGCCACTACTTGTCAGTACTTTGCCACACTTTTCAGCACTTTGCCATAACTTTTCAGTCCTTTGCCACACTTTTCAGCACTTTGCCACGACTTTGCAGAACTTTGCCACACTTTTCAGCACTTTGCCACAACTTTTCAGTACTTTGCCACACTTTTCAGTACTTTGCCACGACTTTTCAGCACTTCGCCACTACTTTTCAGTACTTTGCTACACTTTTCAGTACTTTGCCACAACTTTTCAGTACTTTGCCACACTTTTCAGTACTTTGCCACGACTTTGCCACAACTTTTCAGTACTTTGCCACTCTTTTCAGTACTTTGCCACGACTTTGCCACAACTTTTCAGTACTTTGCCACACTTTTCAGTACTTTGCCACGACTTTGCCACAACTTTTCAGTACTTTGCCACTCTTTTCAGTACTTTGCCACGACTTTCCCACAACTTTTCAGTACTTTGCCACACTTTTCAGTACTTTGCCACACTTTTCAGCACTTCGCCACTACTTTTCAGTACTTTGCCACACTTTTCAGCACTTTGCCATAACTTTTCAGTCCTTTGCCACACTTTTCAGCACTTTGCCACGACTTTGCAGCACTTTGCCACACTTTTCAGCACTTTGCCACAACTTTTCAGTACTTTGCCACACTTTTCAGTACTTTGCCACGACTTTTCAGCACTTCGCCACTACTTTTCAGTACTTTGCTACACTTTTCAGTACTTTGCCACAACTTTTCAGTACTTTGCCACACTTTTCAGTACTTTGCCACGACTTTGCAGCACTTTGCCACACTTTTCAGCACTTTGCAACAACTTTTCAGTACTTTGCCACACTTTTCAGTTCTTTGCCACGACTTTTCATTACTTTGTCACACTTTTCAGTACTTTGCCACGACTTTGCCACGACTTTTCAGTACTTTGCCACTACTTTTCAGTACCTTGCCACAACTTTTCAGTACTTTGCCACACTTTTCAGCACTTTGCCACAACTTTTCAGTACTTTGCCACACTTTTCAGCACTTTGCCACAACTTTTCAGTACTTTGCCACACTTTTCAGTACTTTGCCACGACTTTGCAGCACTTTGCCACTACTTTTCAGTACTTTGCCACACTTTTCAGTACTTTGCCACGACTTTTCAGCACTTTGCCACAACTTTTCAGTACTTTGCCACACTTTTCAGTACTTTGCCACGACTTTGCCACAACTTTTCAGTACTTTGCCACTCTTTTCAGTACTTTGCCACGACTTTGCCACAACTTTTCACTACTTTGCCACACTTTTCAGTACTTTGCCACGACTTTTCAGCACTTCGCCACTACTTTTCAGTACTTTGCCACACTTTTCAGCACTTTGCCACAACTTTTCAGTACTTTGCCACACTTTTCAGTATTTTGCCACGACTTTGCAGCACTTTGCCACACTTTTCAGCACTTTGCCACAACTTTTCAGTACTTTGCCACAACTTTTCAGAACTTTGCCACAACTTTTCAGTACTTTGCCACACTTCAGCACTTTGCCACACTTTTCAGTACTTTGCCACGACTTTGCAGCACTTTGCCACACTTTTCAGCACTTTGCAACAACTTTTCAGTTCTTTGCCACGACTTTGCAGCACTTTGCCACTCTTTTCAGTACTTTGCCACGACTTTGCCACAACTTTTCAGTACTTTGCCACACTTTTCAGTACTTTGCCACGACTTTTCAGCACTTCGCTACTACTTTTCAGTACTTTGCCACGACTTTTCAGCACTTTGCCACAACTTTTCAGTACTTTGTCACACTTTTCAGTACTTTGCCACGACTTTGCCACGACTTTTCAGTACTTTGCCACTACTTTTGAGAACTTTGCCACAACTTTTCAGTACTTTGCCACACTTTTCAGCACTTTGCCACAACTTTTCAGTACTTTGCCACACTTTTCAGCACTTTGCCACAACTTTTCAGTACTTTGCCACACTTTTCAGTACTTTGCCACACTTTTCAGCACTTTGCCACGACTTTTCAGTACTTTGCCACACTTTTTAGTACTTTGCCACGACTTTTTAGCACTTCGCCACTACTTTTCAGTACTTTGCTACACTTTTCAGTACTTTGCCCCAACTTTTCAGTACTTTGCCACGACTTTGCAGCACTTTGCCACTCTTTTCAGTACTTTGCCACGACTTTGCCACAACTCTTCAGTACTTTGCCACACTTTTCAGTACTTTGCCACGACTTTTCAGCACATTGCCACAACTTTTCAGTACTTTGTCACACTTTTCAGTACTTTGCCACGACTTTGACACGACTTTTCAGTACTTTGCCACACTTTTCAGTACTTTGCCACGACTTTTCAGTACTTTGCCACTACTTTTCAACACTTTGCCACAACTTTTCAGTACTTTGCCACGACTTTGCAGCACTTTGCCACTCTTTTCAGTACTTTGCCACGACTTTGCCACAACTCTTCAGTACTTTGCCACACTTTTCAGCACTTTGCCACAACTTTTCAGTACTTTGCCACACTTTTCAGCACTTTGCCACTACTTTTCAGTACTTTGCCACACTTTTCAATACATTGCCACGACTTTTCAGCACTTCGCCACAAAATTTCAGTACTTTGCCACACATTTCAGTACTTTGCCACGACTTTGCCACAACTTTTCAGTACTTTGCCACACTTTTCAGTACTTTGCCACGACTTTGCCACAACTTTTCAGTACTTTGCCACACTTTTCAGTACTTTGCCACGACTTTGCCACAACTTTTCAGTACTTTGCCACTCTTTTCAGTACTTTGCCACGACTTTGCCACAACTTTTCAGTACTTTGCCACACTTTTCAGTACTTTGCCACACTTTTCAGCACTTCGCCACTACTTTTCAGTACTTTGCCACGACTTTGCAGCACTTTGCCACTGTTTTCAGT
>NW_028188763.1:0-43196 GCF_978046115.1 Saccoglossus kowalevskii | reverse complement strand
TTGACTCCAAGTAATCCAGAGTAGAACGAGATGAATCAACGCTATACTCCGCCATCTTTATTTTAATATTAGATGCAACCATTATTCTGTAGGGGACAACGGGTCATAACTTGAGGGGAGTTAACACCCATGATTTTTAAAATGCCTTGATCAATAAGAGTCTAAGTTACAGGGAACATTATTTTCATTTTTCAGTGGACCAATAAATGCATTTGACAGGAAAATAGAAAAACTCTACCACAACAGCAATTAGAACAGCTTGCTGCATTATAAGTATCACTTCCCTGTCAAATTAGTGGTTCATGCTTATTTGAATCTGAACATAACAGGCCAATTCTATCACACCTTGCTAGGCTTGAACTTCCATCCAATCAGAGCATTCCAAATGAACATGATTCTCCACAAAACTAGAGGGGCGCTCTGACCAAAAAATTGCCATGATCTAAATAAAAAGAACTGAATGTCCACAGTTATGTCTGTAGGTGTACCTTACCTGCATGCAAAATAAAGTCCAAGATTGGTCGGTTATGTACGTACTTATCCAGAGTGAATTCATAACCATTTTAACACGTAGCCAGGGTAATGAAATTAAACGGTACCCACCGAAAAATACACAGGGTCAGAACCCTGACCAACATATTGAAATAAAGTCCAAGATTGGTCGGTTATGTACGTACTTATCCAAAATGAATTCATACCCATTTTAACACGTAGCCAGGGTAATGAAATTAAACGGTACCCACCGAAAAATACACAGGGTCAGAACCCTGACCAACACATTGAAATAAAGTCCAAGATTGGTCGGTTATGTACGTACTTATCCAAAATGAATTCATAACCATTTTAACACGTAGCCAGGGTAATGAAATTAAACGGTACCCACCGAAAAATACACAGGGTCAGAACCCTGACCAACACATTGAAATAAAGTCCAAGATTGGTCGGTTATGTACGTACTTATCCAGAGTGAATTCATAACCATTTTAACACGTAGCCAGGGTAATGAAATTAAACGGTACCCACCGAAAAATACACAGGGTCAGAACCCTGACCAACATATTGAAATAAAGTCCAAGATTGGTCGGTTATGTACGTACTTATCCAAAATGAATTCATAACCATTTTAACACGTAAGCCAGGGTAATGAAATTAAACGGTACCCACCGAAAAATACACAGGGTCAGAACCCTGACCAACACATTGAAATAAAGTCCAAGATTGGTCGGTTATGTACGTACTTATCCAAAATGAATTCATAACCATTTTAACACGTAGCCAGGGGTAATGAAATTAAACGGTACCCACCGAAAAATACACAGGGTCAGAACCCTGACCAACACATTGAAATAAAGTCCAAGATTGGTCGGTTATGTACGTACTTATCCAGAGTGAATTCATAACCATTTTAACACGTAGCCAGGGTAATGAAATTAAACGGTACCCACCGAAAAATACACAGGGTCAGAAACCCTGACCAACATATTGAAATAAAGTCCAAGATTGGTCGGTTATGTACGTACTTATCCAAAATGAATTCATAACCATTTTAACACGTAGCCAGGGTAATGAACCAATGCATTGCCTGATATTAAATGTTAACTAACGTTTTAGTACATATGTATAAGCATTCAGTAATTTTAATGAAAAAAAAGTACATTTATCTTAGTAATAGTGACACCTGTTGTTTAGTGTGATGAACCCCCACGGTTGGGTACAGGAGCATAGAAGTTTTTAATTAAAATTGTTTTCCATAAGAAAAATGAAACCATCATACATGGCCCTTATAAACAGCCTTTTACTTCATAGTTGGGTGGGTGGAGTAAAGCTGTGATTATTTTTATTACTTTCTGACCATCTAGTTTGCCATTTACCATGTCCATATAAACTAAAGCTCCAGCCAATATCAGATTTGACTACTTGTTTCAAGCTATGGCACTTGGAAATGAGTGTTGTGACATGTGGCAAATGTCCAACTGTCTTGGTTAATAAGATTGGCTATATTTCAACTAGAAACAGGTAAACCAGTATACCTGTATGTACGAAGCCAGTGATCGTTATTCAAGCCAAAGAAACTGCATCTATTTATATAAATACACATGGACAGAGAATATTTTTCTTGGAGCACTAAATGTGACAATTGCCCTACTGTCTGTGATAAATATACCACACCAGCTACATAGTGCCCGACGAGGAGTTGGGTAGGTAGTGAAGAAAAACATTGACTGAAGCCTGGCAGAGGACTGAATTGTTGTCAACAGCAACAAACATACTGGGAAAGTCAAAGACAGTGAAAAAACAAACAAACAAAAAACACACAGGCATATAAATACTAACTTTCTAGGATCTTTATTGACTCAAGTAATCCAGAGTAGAACGAGATGAATCAACGCTATACTCCGCCATCTTTATTTTAATATTAGATGCAACCATTATTCTGTAGGGGACAACGGGTCATAACTTGAGGGGAGTTAACACCCATGATTTTTAAAATGCCTTGATCAATAAGAGTCTAAGTTACAGGGAACATTATTTTCATTTTTTCAGTGGACCAATAAATGCATTTGACAGGAAAATAGAAAAACTCTACCACAACAGCAATTAGAACAGCTTGCTGCATTATAAGTATCACTTCCCTGTCAAATTAGTGGTTCATGCTTATTTGAATCTGAACATAACAGGCCAATTCTATCACACCTTGCTAGGCTTGAACTTCCATCCAATCAGAGCATTCCAAATGAACATGATTCTCCACAAAACTAGAGGGCGCTCTGACCAAAAAATTGCCATGATCTAAATAAAAAGAACTGAATGTCCACAGTTATGTCTGTAGGTGTACCTTACCTGCATGCCAAAATAAAGTCCAAGATTGGTCGGTTATGTACGTACTTATCCAAAATGAATTCATACCCATTTTAACACGTAGCCAGGGTAATGAAATTAAACGGTACCCACCGAAAAATACACAGGGTCAGAACCCTGACCAACATATTGAAATAAAGTCCAAGATTGGTCGGTTATGTACGTACTTATCCAGAGTGAATTCATAACCATTTTAACACGTAGCCAGGGTAATGAAATTAAACGGTACCCACCGAAAATACACAGGGTCAGAACCCTGACCAACATATTGAAATAAAGTCCAAGATTGGTCGGTTATGTACGTACTTATCCAAAATGAATTCATACCCATTTTAACACGTAGCCAGGGTAATGAAATTAAACGGTACCCACCGAAAAATACACAGGGTCAGAACCCTGACCAACACATTGAAATAAAGTCCAAGATTGGTCGGTTATGTACGTACTTATCCAAAATGAATTCATAACCATTTTAACACGTAGCCAGGGTAATGAAATTAAACGGTACCCACCGAAAAATACACAGGGTCAGAACCCTGACCAACACATTGAAATAAAGTCCAAGATTGGTCGGTTATGTACGTACTTATCCAGAGTGAATTCATAACCATTTTAACACGTAGCCAGGGTAATGAAATTAAACGGTACCCACCGAAAAATACACAGGGTCAGAACCCTGACCAACATATTGAAATAAAGTCCAAGATTGGTCGGTTATGTACGTACTTATCCAAAATGAATTCATAACCATTTTAACACGTAGCCAGGGTAATGAAATTAAACGGTACCCACCGAAAAATACACAGGGTCAGAACCCTGACCAACACATTGAAATAAAGTCCAAGATTGGTCGGTTATGTACGTACTTATCCAAAATGAATTCATAACCATTTTAACACGTAGCCAGGGTAATGAAATTAAACGGTACCCACCGAAAAATACACAGGGTCAGAACCCTGACCAACACATTGAAATAAAGTCCAAGATTGGTCGGTTATGTACGTACTTATCCAGAGTGAATTCATAACCATTTTAACACGTAGCCAGGGTAATGAAATTAAACGGTACCCACCGAAAAATACACAGGGTCAGAACCCTGACCAACATATTGAAATAAAGTCCAAGATTGGTCGGTTATGTACGTACTTATCCAAAATGAATTCATAACCATTTTAACACGTAGCCAGGGTAATGAACCAATGCATTGCCTGATATTAAATGTTAACTAACGTTTTTAGTACATATGTATAAGCATTCAGTAATTTTAATGAAAAAAAAGTACATTTATCTTAGTAATAGTGACACCTGTTGTTTAGTGTGATGAACCCCCACGGTTGGGTACAGGAGCATAGAAGTTTTTAATTAAAATTGTTTTCCATAAGAAAAATGAAACCATCATACATGGCCTTATAAACAGCCTTTTACTTCATAGTGGGGTGGTGGAGTAAAGCTGTGATTATTTTTATTACTTTCTGACCATCTAGTTTGCCATTTACCATGTCCATATAAACTAAAGCTCCAGCCAATATCAGATTTGACTACTTGTTTCAAGCTATGGCACTTGGAAATGAGTGTTGTGACATGTGGCAAATGTCCAACTGTCTTGGTTAATAAGATTGGCTATATTTCAACTAGAAACAGGTAAACCAGTATACCTGTATGTACGAAGCCAGTGATCGTTATTCAAGCCAAAGAAACTGCATCTATTTATATAAATACACATGGACAGAGAATATTTTCTTGGAGCACTAAATGTGACAATTGCCCTACTGTCTGTGATAAATATACCACACCAGCTACATAGTGCCCGACGAGGAGTTGGGTAGGTAGTGAAGAAAAACATTGACTGAAGCCTGGCAGAGGACTGAATTGTTGTCAACAGCAACAAACATACTGGGAAAGTCAAAGACAGTGAAAAAAACAAACAAACAAAAAAACACACAGGCATATAAATACTAACTTTCTAGGATCTTTATTGACTCCAAGTAATCCAGAGTAGAACGAGATGAATCAACGCTATACTCCGCCATCTTTATTTTAATATTAGATGCAACCATTATTCTGTAGGGGACAACGGGTCATAACTTGAGGGGAGTTAACACCCATGATTTTAAAATGCCTTGATCAATAAGAGTCTAAGTTACAGGGAACATTATTTTCATTTTTCAGTGGACCAATAAATGCATTTGACAGGAAAATAGAAAAACTCTACCACAACAGCAATTAGAACAGCTTGCTGCATTATAAGTATCACTTCCCTGTCAAATTAGTGGTTCATGCTTATTTGAATCTGAACATAACAGGCCAATTCTATCACACCTTGCTAGGCTTGAAACTTCCATCCAATCAGAGCATTCCAAATGAACATGATTCTCCACAAAACTAGAGGGCGCTCTGACCAAAAAATTGCCATGATCTAAATAAAAAGAACTGAATGTCCACAGTTATGTCTGTAGGTGTACCTTACCTGCATTTGAAATAAAGTCCAAGATTGGTCGGTTATGTACGTACTTATCCAAAATGAATTCATAACCATTTTAACACGTAGCCAGGGTAATGAAATTAAACGGTACCCACCGAAAAATACACAGGGTCTGAACCCTGACCAACATATTGAAATAAAGTCCAAGATTGGTCGGTTTATGTACGTACTTATCCAAAATGAATTCATAACCATTTTAACACGTAGCCAGGGTAATGAAATTAAACGGTACCCACCGAAAAATACACAGGGTCAGAACCCTGACCAACACATTGAAATATAAAGTCCAAGATTGGTCGGTTATGTACGTACTTATCCAAAATGATTCATAACCATTTTAACACGTAGCCAGGGTAATGAAATTAAACGGTACCCACCGAAAAATACACAGGGTCAGAACCCTGACCAACACATTGAAATATAAAGTCCAAGATTGGTCGGTTATGTACGTACTTATCCAAAATGAATTCATAACCATTTTAACACGTAGCCAGGGTAATGAACCAATGCATTGCCTGATATTAAATGTTAACTAACGTTTTAGTACATATGTATAAGCATTCAGTAATTTTAATGAAAAAAAAGTACATTTATCTTAGTAATAGTGACACCTGTTGTTTAGTGTGATGAACCCCACGGTTGGGTACAGGAGCATAGAAGTTTTTAATTAAAATTGTTTTCCATAAGAAAAATGAAACCATCATACATGGCCTTATAAACAGCCTTTTACTTCATAGTGGGGTGGGTGGAGTAAAGCTGTGATTATTTTTATTACTTTCTGACCATCTAGTTTGCCATTTACCATGTCCATATAAACTAAAGCTCCAGCCAATATCAGATTTGACTACTTGTTTCAAGCTATGGCACTTGGAAATGAGTGTTGTGACATGTGGCAAATGTCCAACTGTCTTGGTTAATAAGATTGGCTATATTTCAACTAGAAACAGGTAAACCAGTATACCTGTATGTACGAAGCCAGTGATCGTTATTCAAGCCAAAGAAACTGCATCTATTTATATAAATACACATGGACAGAGAATATTTTCTTGGAGCACTAAATGTGACAATTGCCCTACTGTCTGTGATAAATATACCACACCAGCTACATAGTGCCCGACGAGGAGTTGGGTAGGTAGTGAAGAAAACATTGACTGAAGCCTGGCAGAGGACTGAATTGTTGTCAACAGCAACAAACATACTGGGAAAGTCAAAGACAGTGAAAAAACAAACAAACAAAAAACACACAGGCATATAAATACTAACTTTCTAGGATCTTTATTGACTCCCAAGTAATCCAGAGTAGAACGAGATGAATCAACGCTATACTCCGCCATCTTTATTTTAATATTAGATGCAACCATTATTCTGTAGGGGACAACGGGTCATAACTTGAGGGGAGTTAACACCCATGATTTTTAAAATGCCTTGATCAATAAGAGTCTAAGTTACAGGGAACATTATTTTCATTTTTCAGTGGACCAATAAATGCATTTGACAGGAAAATAGAAAAACTCTACCACAACAGCAATTAGAACAGCTTGCTGCATTATAAGTATCACTTCCCTGTCAAATTAGTGGTTCATGCTTATTTGAATCTGAACATAACAGGCCAATTCTATCACACCTTGCTAGGCTTGAACTTCCATCCAATCAGAGCATTCCAAATGAACATGATTCTCCACAAAACTAGAGGGCGCTCTGACCAAAAAATTGCCATGATCTAAATAAAAAGAACTGAATGTCCACAGTTATGTCTGTAGGTGTACCTTACCTGCATGCAAAATAAAGTCCAAGATTGGTCGGTTATGTACGTACTTATCCAGAGTGAATTCATAACCATTTTAACACGTAGCCAGGGTAATGAAATTAAACGGTACCCACCGAAAAATACACAGGGTCAGAACCCTGACCAACATATTGAAATAAAGTCCAAGATTGGTCGGTTATGTACGTACTTATCCAAAATGAATTCATACCCATTTTAACACGTAGCCAGGGTAATGAAATTAAACGGTACCCACCGAAAAATACACAGGGTCAGAACCCTGACCAACACATTGAAATAAAGTCCAAGATTGGTCGGTTATGTACGTACTTATCCAAAATGAATTCATAACCATTTTAACACGTAGCCAGGGTAATGAAAATTAAACGGTACCCACCGAAAAATACACAGGGTCAGAACCCTGACCAACACATTGAAATAAAGTCCAAGATTGGTCGGTTATGTACGTACTTATCCAGAGTGAATTCATAACCATTTTAACACGTAGCCAGGGTAATGAAATTAAACGGTACCCACCGAAAAATACACAGGGTCAGAACCCTGACCAACATATTGAAATAAAGTCCAAGATTGGTCGGTTATGTACGTACTTATCCAAAATGAATTCATAACCATTTTAACACGTAGCCAGGGTAATGAAATTAAACGGTACCCACCGAAAAATACACAGGGTCAGAACCCTGACCAACACATTGAAATAAAGTCCAAGATTGGTCGGTTATGTACGTACTTATCCAAAATGAATTCATAACCATTTTAACACGTAGCCAGGGTAATGAAATTAAACGGTACCCACCGAAAAATACACAGGGTCAGAACCCTGACCAACACATTGAAATAAAGTCCAAGATTGGTCGGTTATGTACGTACTTATCCAGAGTGAATTCATAACCATTTTTAACACGTAGCCAGGGTAATGAAATTAAACGGTACCCACCGAAAAATACACAGGGTCAGAACCCTGACCAACATATTGAAATAAAGTCCAAGATTGGTCGGTTATGTACGTACTTATCCAAAATGAATTCATAACCATTTTAACACGTAGCCAGGGTAATGAACCAATGCATTGCCTGATATTAAATGTTAACTAACGTTTTAGTACATATGTATAAGCATTCAGTAATTTTAATGAAAAAAAAGTACATTTATCTTAGTAATAGTGACACCTGTTGTTTAGTGTGATGAACCCCCACGGTTGGGTACAGGAGCATAGAAGTTTTTAATTAAAATTGTTTTCCATAAGAAAAATGAAACCATCATACATGGCCTTATAAACAGCCTTTTACTTCATAGTGGGGTGGGTGGAGTAAAGCTGTGATTATTTTTATTACTTTCTGACCATCTAGTTTGCCATTTACCATGTCCATATAAACTAAAGCTCCAGCCAATATCAGATTTGACTACTTGTTTCAAGCTATGGCACTTGGAAATGAGTGTTGTGGACATGTGGCAAATGTCCAACTGTCTTGGTTAATAAGATTGGCTATATTTCAACTAGAAACAGGTAAACCAGTATACCTGTATGTACGAAGCCAGTGATCGTTATTCAAGCCAAAGAAACTGCATCTATTTATATAAATACACATGGACAGAGAATATTTTCTTGGAGCACTAAATGTGACAATTGCCCTACTGTCTGTGATAAATATACCACACCAGCTACATAGTGCCCGACGAGGAGTTGGGTAGGTAGTGAAGAAAAACATTGACTGAAGCCTGGCAGAGGACTGAATTGTTGTCAACAGCAACAAACATACTGGGAAAGTCAAAGACAGTGAAAAAACAAACAAACAAAAAACACACAGGCATATAAATACTAACTTTCTAGGATCTTTATTGACTCCAAGTAATCCAGAGTAGAACGAGATGAATCAACGCTATACTCCGCCATCTTTATTTTAATATTAGATGCAACCATTATTCTGTAGGGGACAACGGGTCATAACTTGAGGGGAGTTAACACCCATGATTTTTAAAATGCCTTGATCAATAAGAGTCTAAGTTACAGGGAACATTATTTTCATTTTTCAGTGGACCAATAATGCATTTGACAGGAAAATAGAAAAACTCTACCACAACAGCAATTAGAACAGCTTGCTGCATTATAAGTATCACTTCCCTGTCAAATTAGTGGTTCATGCTTATTTGAATTCTGAACATAACAGGCCAATTCTATCACACCTTGCTAGGCTTGAACTTCCATCCAATCAGAGCATTCCAAATGAACATGATTCTCCACAAAACTAGAGGGCGCTCTGACCAAAAAATTGCCATGATCTAAATAAAAAGAACTGAATGTCCACAGTTATGTCTGTAGGTGTACCTTACCTGCATGCAAAATAAAGTCCAAGATTGGTCGGTTATGTACGTACTTATCCAAAATGAATTCATACCCATTTTAACACGTAGCCAGGGTAATGAAATTAAACGGTACCCACCGAAAAATACACAGGGTCAGAACCCTGACCAACATATTGAAATAAAGTCCAAGATTGGTCGGTTATGTACGTACTTATCCAGAGTGAATTCATAACCATTTTAACACGTAGCCAGGGTAATGAAATTAAACGGTACCCACCGAAAAATACACAGGGTCAGAACCCTGACCAACATATTGAAATAAAGTCCAAGATTGGTCGGTTATGTACGTACTTATCCAAAATGAATTCATACCCATTTTAACACGTAGCCAGGGTAATGAAATTAAACGGTACCCACCGAAAAATACACAGGGTCAGAACCCTGACCAACACATTGAAATAAAGTCCAAGATTGGTCGGTTATGTACGTACTTATCCAAAATGAATTCATAACCATTTTAACACGTAGCCAGGGTAATGAAATTAAACGGTACCCACCGAAAAATACACAGGGTCAGAACCCTGACCAACACATTGAAATAAAGTCCAAGATTGGTCGGTTATGTACGTACTTATCCAGAGTGAATTCATAACCATTTTAACACGTAGCCAGGGTAATGAAATTAAACGGTACCCACCGAAAAATACACAGGGTCAGAAACCCTGACCAACATATTGAAATAAAGTCCAAGATTGGTCGGGTTATGTACGTACTTATCCAAAATGAATTCATAACCATTTTAACACGTAGCCAGGGTAATGAAATTAAACGGTACCCACCGAAAAATACACAGGGTCAGAACCCTGACC
Organism: Saccoglossus kowalevskii; assembly: GCF_978046115.1. Lineage (NCBI taxonomy): Eukaryota > Metazoa > Hemichordata > Enteropneusta > Harrimaniidae > Saccoglossus > Saccoglossus kowalevskii. The sequence goes on along the minus strand of NW_028188763.1, from coordinate 32,896 downwards.
AACACATTGAAATAAAGTCCAAGATTGGTCGGTTATGTACGTACTTATCCAAATGAATTCATAACCATTTTAACACGTAGCCAGGGTAATGAAATTAAACGGTACCCACCGAAAAATACACAGGGTCAGAACCCTGACCAACACATTGAAATAAAGTTCCAAGTTTGGTCAGGGTTATGTACGTACTTATCCAGAGTGAATTCATAACCATTTAACACGTAGCCAGGGTAATGAAATTAAACGGTACCCACCGAAAAATACACAGGGTCAGAACCCTGACCAACATATTGAAATAAAGTCCAAGATTGGTCGGTTATGTACGTACTTATCCAAAATGAATTCATAACCATTTTAACACGTAGCCAGGGTAATGAACCAATGCATTGCCTGATATTAAATGTTAACTAACGTTTTAGTACATATGTATAAGCATTCAGTAATTTTAATGAAAAAAAAGTACATTTATCTTAGTAATAGTGACACCTGTTGTTTAGTGTGATGAACCCCCACGGTTGGGTACAGGAGCATAGAAGTTTTTAATTAAAATTGTTTTCCATAAGAAAAATGAAACCATCATACATGGCCTTATAAACAGCCTTTTACTTCATAGTGGGGTGGGTGGAGTAAAGCTGTGATTATTTTTATTACTTTCTGACCATCTAGTTTGCCATTTACCATGTCCATATAAACTAAAGCTCCAGCCAATATCAGATTTGACTACTTGTTTCAAGCTATGGCACTTGGAAATGAGTGTTGTGACATGTGGCAAATGTCCAACTGTCTTGGTTAATAAGATTGGCTATATTTCAACTAGAAACAGGTAAACCAGTATACCTGTATGTACGAAGCCAGTGATCGTTATTCAAGCCAAAGAAACTGCATCTATTTATATAAATACACATGGACAGAGAATATTTTCTTGGAGCACTAAATGTGACAATTGCCCTACTGTCTGTGATAAATATACCACACCAGCTACATAGTGCCCGACGAGGAGTTGGGTAGGTAGTGAAGAAAAACATTGACTGAAGCCTGGCAGAGGACTGAATTGTTGTCAACAGCAACAAACATACTGGGAAAGTCAAAGACAGTGAAAAAACAAACAAACAAAAAACACACAGGCATATAAATACTAACTTTCTAGGATCTTTATTGACTCCAAGTAATCCAGAGTAGAACGAGATGAATCAACGCTATACTCCGCCATCTTTATTTTAATATTAGATGCAACCATTATTCTGTAGGGGACAACGGGTCATAACTTGAGGGGAGTTAACACCCATGATTTTTAAAATGCCTTGATCAATAAGAGTCTAAGTTACAGGGAACATTATTTTCATTTTTCAGTGGACCAATAAATGCATTTGACAGGAAAATAGAAAAACTCTACCACAACAGCAATTAGAACAGCTTGCTGCATTATAAGTATCACTTCCCTGTCAAATTAGTGGTTCATGCTTATTTGAATCTGAACATAACAGGCCAATTCTATCACACCTTGCTAGGCTTGAACTTCCATCCAATCAGAGCATTCCAAATGAACATGATTCTCCACAAAACTAGAGGGCGCTCTGACCAAAAAATTGCCATGATCTAAATAAAAAGAACTGAATGTCCACAGTTATGTCTGTAGGTGTACCTTACCTGCATGCAAAATAAAGTCCAAGATTGGTCGGTTATGTACGTACTTATCCAAAATGAATTCATACCCATTTTAACACGTAGCCAGGGTAATGAAATTAAACGGTACCCACCGAAAAATACACAGGGTCAGAACCCTGACCAACATATTGAAATAAAGTCCAAGATTGGTCGGTTATGTACGTACTTATCCAGAGTGAATTCATAACCATTTTAACACGTAGCCAGGGTAATGAAATTAAACGGTACCCACCGAAAAATACACAGGGTCAGAACCCTGACCAACATATTGAAATAAAGTCCAAGATTGGTCGGTTATGTACGTACTTATCCAAAATGAATTCATACCCATTTTAACACGTAGCCAGGGTAATGAAATTAAACGGTACCCACCGAAAAATACACAGGGTCAGAACCCTGACCAACACATTGAAATAAAGTCCAAGATTGGTCGGTTATGTACGTACTTATCCAAAATGAATTCATAACCATTTTAACACGTAGCCAGGGTAATGAAATTAAACGGTACCCACCGAAAAATACACAGGGTCAGAACCCTGACCAACACATTGAAATAAAGTCCAAGATTGGTCGGTTATGTACGTACTTATCCAGAGTGAATTCATAACCATTTTAACACGTAGCCAGGGTAATGAAATTAAACGGTACCCACCGAAAAATACACAGGGTCAGAACCCTGACCAACATATTGAAATAAAGTCCAAGATTGGTCGGTTATGTACGTACTTATCCAAAATGAATTCATAACCATTTTAACACGTAGCCAGGGTAATGAAATTAAACGGTACCCACCGAAAAATACACAGGGTCAGAACCCTGACCAACACATTGAAATAAAGTCCAAGATTGGTCGGTTATGTACGTACTTATCCAAAATGAATTCATAACCATTTTAACACGTAGCCAGGGTAATGAAATTAAACGGTACCCACCGAAAAATACACAGGGTCAGAACCCTGACCAACACATTGAAATAAAGTCCAAGATTGGTCGGTTATGTACGTACTTATCCAGAGTGAATTCATAACCATTTTAACACGTAGCCAGGGTAATGAAATTAAACGGTACCCACCGAAAAATACACAGGGTCAGAACCCTGACCAACATATTGAAATAAAGTCCAAGATTGGTCGGTTATGTACGTACTTATCCAAAATGAATTCATAACCATTTTAACACGTAGCCAGGGTAATGAACCAATGCATTGCCTGATATTAAATGTTAACTAACGTTTTAGTACATATGTATAAGCATTCAGTAATTTTAATGAAAAAAAAGTACATTTATCTTAGTAATAGTGACACCTGTTGTTTAGTGTGATGAACCCCCACGGTTGGGTACAGGAGCATAGAAGTTTTTAATTAAAATTGTTTTCCATAAGAAAAATGAAACCATCATACATGGCCTTATAAACAGCCTTTTACTTCATAGTGGGGTGGGTGGAGTAAAGCTGTGATTATTTTTATTACTTTCTGACCATCTAGTTTGCCATTTACCATGTCCATATAAACTAAAGCTCCAGCCAATATCAGATTTGACTACTTGTTTCAAGCTATGGCACTTGGAAATGAGTGTTGTGACATGTGGCAAATGTCCAACTGTCTTGGTTAATAAGATTGGCTATATTTCAACTAGAAACAGGTAAACCAGTATACCTGTATGTACGAAGCCAGTGATCGTTATTCAAGCCAAAGAAACTGCATCTATTTATATAAATACACATGGACAGAGAATATTTTCTTGGAGCACTAAATGTGACAATTGCCCTACTGTCTGTGATAAATATACCACACCAGCTACATAGTGCCCGACGAGGAGTTGGGTAGGTAGTGAAGAAAAACATTGACTGAAGCCTGGCAGAGGACTGAATTGTTGTCAACAGCAACAAACATACTGGGAAAGTCAAAGACAGTGAAAAAACAAACAAACAAAAAACACACAGGCATATAAATACTAACTTTCTAGGATCTTTATTGACTCCAAGTAATCCAGAGTAGAACGAGATGAATCAACGCTATACTCCGCCATCTTTATTTTAATATTAGATGCAACCATTATTCTGTAGGGGACAACGGGTCATAACTTGAGGGGAGTTAACACCCATGATTTTTAAAATGCCTTGATCAATAAGAGTCTAAGTTACAGGGAACATTATTTTCATTTTTCAGTGGACCAATAAATGCATTTGACAGGAAAATAGAAAAACTCTACCACAACAGCAATTAGAACAGCTTGCTGCATTATAAGTATCACTTCCCTGTCAAATTAGTGGTTCATGCTTATTTGAATCTGAACATAACAGGCCAATTCTATCACACCTTGCTAGGCTTGAACTTCCATCCAATCAGAGCATTCCAAATGAACATGATTCTCCACAAAACTAGAGGGCGCTCTGACCAAAAAATTGCCATGATCTAAATAAAAAGAACTGAATGTCCACAGTTATGTCTGTAGGTGTACCTTACCTGCATGCAAAATAAAGTCCAAGATTGGTCGGTTATGTACGTACTTATCCAAAATGAATTCATACCCATTTTAACACGTAGCCAGGGTAATGAAATTAAACGGTACCCACCGAAAAATACACAGGGTCAGAACCCTGACCAACATATTGAAATAAAGTCCAAGATTGGTCGGTTATGTACGTACTTATCCAAAATGAATTCATAACCATTTTAACACGTAGCCAGGGTAATGAAATTAAACGGTACCCACCGAAAAATACACAGGGTCAGAACCCTGACCAACACATTGAAATATAAAGTCCAAGATTGGTCGGTTATGTACGTACTTATCCAAAATGAATTCATACCCATTTTAACACGTAGCCAGGGTGGTGAAATTAAACGGTACCCACCGAAAAATACACAGGGTCAGAACCCTGACCAACATATTGAAATAAAGTCCAAGATTGGTCGGTTATGTACGTACTTATCCAAAATGAATTCATACCCATTTTAACACGTAGCCAGGGTGGTGAAATTAAACGGTACCCACCGAAAAATACACAGGGTCAGAACCCTGACCAACACATTGAAATAAAGTCCAAGATTGGTCGGTTATGTACGTACTTATCCAAAATGAATTCATACCCATTTTAACACGTAGCCAGGGTGGTGAAATTAAACGGTACCCACCGAAAAATACACAGGGTCAGAACCCTGACCAACACATTGAAATAAAGTCCAAGATTGGTCGGTTATGTACGTACTTATCCAAAATGAATTCATAACCATTTTAACACGTAGCCAGGGTAATGAAATTAAACGGTACCCACCGAAAAATACACAGGGTCAGAACCCTGACCAACATATTGAAATAAAGTCCAAGATTGGTCGGTTATGTACGTACTTATCCACAATGAATTCATAACCATTTTAACACGTAGCCAGGGTAATGAAATTAAACGGTACCCACCGAAAAATACACAGGGTCAGAACCCTGACCAACACATTGAAATAAAGTCCAAGATTGGTCGGTTATGTACGTACTTATCCAAAATGAATTCATAACCATTTTAACACGTAGCCAGGGTAATGAAATTAAACGGTACCCACCGAAAAATACACAGGGTCAGAACCCTGACCAACACATTGAAATAAAGTCCAAGATTGGTCGGTTATGTACGTACTTATCCAGAGTGAATTCATAACCATTTTAACACGTAGCCAGGGTAATGAAATTAAACGGTACCCACCGAAAAATACACAGGGTCAGAACCCTGACCAACATATTGAAATAAAGTCCAAGATTGGTCGGTTATGTACGTACTTATCCAAAATGAATTCATAACCATTTTAACACGTAGCCAGGGTAATGAACCAATGCATTGCCTGATATTAAATGTTAACTAACGTTTTAGTACATATGTATAAGCATAATGTCCACAGTTATGTCTGTAGGTGTACCTTACCTGCATGCAAAATAAAGTCCAAGATTGGTCGGTTATGTACGTACTTATCCAAAATGAATTCATACCCATTTTAACACGTAGCCAGGGTGGTGAAATTAAACGGTACCCACCGAAAAATACACAGGGTCAGAACCCTGACCAACACATTGAAATAAAGTCCAAGATTGGTCGGTTATGTACGTACTTATCCAAAATGAATTCATACCCATTTTAACACGTAGCCAGGGTGGTGAAATTAAACGGTACCCACCGAAAAATACACAGGGTCAGAACCCTGACCAACACATTGAAATAAAGTCCAAGATTGGTCGGTTATGTACGTACTTATCCAAAATGAATTCATAACCATTTTAACACGTAGCCAGGGTAATGAAATTAAACGGTACCCACCGAAAAATACACAGGGTCAGAACCCTGACCAACATATTGAAATAAAGTCCAAGATTGGTCGGTTATGTACGTACTTATCCAAAATGAATTCATAACCATTTTAACACGTAGCCAGGGTAATGAACCAATGCATTGCCTGATATTAAATGTTAACTAACGTTTTAGTACATATGTATAAGCATTCAGTAATTTTAATGAAAAAAAAGTACATTTATCTTAGTAATAGTGACACCTGTTGTTTAGTGTGATGAACCCCCACGGTTGGGTACAGGAGCATAGAAGTTTTTAATTAAAATTGTTTTCCATAAGAAAAATGAAACCATCATACATGGCCTTATAAACAGCCTTTTACTTCATAGTGGGGTGGGTGGAGTAAAGCTGTGATTATTTTTATTACTTTCTGACCATCTAGTTTGCCATTTACCATGTCCATATAAACTAAAGCTCCAGCCAATATCAGATTTGACTACTTGTTTCAAGCTATGGCACTTGGAAATGAGTGTTGTGACATGTGGCAAATGTCCAACTGTCTTGGTTAATAAGATTGGCTATATTTCAACTAGAAACAGGTAAACCAGTATACCTGTATGTACGAAGCCAGTGATCGTTATTCAAGCCAAAGAAACTGCATCTATTTATATAAATACACATGGACAGAGAATATTTTCTTGGAGCACTAAATGTGACAATTGCCCTACTGTCTGTGATAAATATACCACACCAGCTACATAGTGCCCGACGAGGAGTTGGGTAGGTAGTGAAGAAAAACATTGACTGAAGCCTGGCAGAGGACTGAATTGTTGTCAACAGCAACAAACATACTGGGAAAGTCAAAGACAGTGAAAAAACAAACAAACAAAAAACACTCAGGCATATAAATACTAACTTTCTAGGATCTTTATTGACTCCAAGTAATCCAGAGTAGAACGAGATGAATCAACGCTATACTCCGCCATCTTTATTTTAATATTAGATGCAACCATTATTCTGTAGGGGACAACGGGTCATAACTTGAGGGGAGTTAACACCCATGATTTTTAAAATGCCTTGATCAATAAGAGTCTAAGTTACAGGGAACATTATTTTCATTTTTCAGTGGACCAATAAATGCATTTGACAGGAAAATAGAAAAACTCTACCACAACAGCAATTAGAACAGCTTGCTGCATTATAAGTATCACTTCCCTGTCAAATTAGTGGTTCATGCTTATTTGAATCTGAACATAACAGGCCAATTCTATCACACCTTGCTAGGCTTGAACTTCCATCCAATCAGAGCATTCCAAATGAACATGATTCTCCACAAAACTAGAGGGCGCTCTGACCAAAAAATTGCCATGATCTAAATAAAAAGAACTGAATGTCCACAGTTATGTCTGTAGGTGTACCTTACCTGCATTTGAAATAAAGTCCAAGATTGGTCGGTTATGTACGTACTTATCCAAAATGAATTCATAACCATTTTAACACGTAGCCAGGGTAATGAAATTAAACGGTACCCACCGAAAAATACACAGGGTCTGAACCCTGACCAACATATTGAAATAAAGTCCAAGATTGGTCGGTTATGTACGTACTTATCCAAAATGAATTCATAACCATTTTAACACGTAGCCAGGGTAATGAAATTAAACGGTACCCACCGAAAAATACACAGGGTCAGAACCCTGACCAACACATTGAAATATAAAGTCCAAGATTGGTCGGTTATGTACGTACTTATCCAAAATGAATTCATAACCATTTTAACACGTAGCCAGGGTAATGAAATTAAACGGTACCCACCGAAAAATACACAGGGTCAGAACCCTGACCAACATATTGAAATAAAGTCCAAGATTGGTCGGTTATGTACGTACTTATCCAAAATGAATTCATAACCATTTTAACACGTAGCCAGGGTAATGAAATTAAACGGTACCCACCGAAAAATACACAGGGTCAGAACCCTGACCAACACATTGAAATAAAGTCCAAGATTGGTCGGTTATGTACGTACTTATCCAAAATGAATTCATAACCATTTTAACACGTAGCCAGGGTAATGAAATTAAACGGTACCCACCGAAAAATACACAGGGTCAGAACCCTGACCAACACATTGAAATAAAGTCCAAGATTGGTCGGTTATGTACGTACTTATCCAGAGTGAATTCATAACCATTTTAACACGTAGCCAGGGTAATGAAATTAAACGGTACCCACCGAAAAATACACAGGGTCAGAACCCTGACCAACATATTGAAATAAAGTCCAAGATTGGTCGGTTATGTACGTACTTATCCAAAATGAATTCATAACCATTTTAACACGTAGCCAGGGTAATGAAATTAAACGGTACCCACCGAAAAATACACAGGGTCAGAACCCTGACCAACACATTGAAATAAAGTCCAAGATTGGTCGGTTATGTACGTACTTATCCAAAATGAATTCATAACCATTTTAACACGTAGCCAGGGTAATGAAATTAAACGGTACCCACCGAAAAATACACAGGGTCAGAACCCTGACCAACACATTGAAATAAAGTCCAAGATTGGTCGGTTATGTACGTACTTATCCAGAGTGAATTCATAACCATTTTAACACGTAGCCAGGGTAATGAAATTAAACGGTACCCACCGAAAAATACACAGGGTCAGAACCCTGACCAACATATTGAAATAAAGTCCAAGATTGGTCGGTTATGTACGTACTTATCCAAAATGAATTCATAACCATTTTAACACGTAGCCAGGGTAATGAAATTAAACGGTACCCACCGAAAAATACACAGGGTCAGAACCCTGACCAACACATTGAAATAAAGTCCAAGATTGGTCGGTTATGTACGTACTTATCCAAAATGAATTCATAACCATTTTAACACGTAGCCAGGGTAATGAAATTAAACGGTACCCACCGAAAAATACACAGGGTCAGAACCCTGACCAACACATTGAAATAAAGTCCAAGATTGGTCGGTTATGTACGTACTTATCCAGAGTGAATTTATAACCATTTTAACACGTAGCCAGGGTAATGAAATTAAACGGTACCCACCGAAAAATACACAGGGTCAGAACCCTGACCAACATATTGAAATAAAGTCCAAGATTGGTCGGTTATGTACGTACTTATCCAAAATGAATTCATAACCATTTTAACACGTAGCCAGGGTAATGAACCAATGCATTGCCTGATATTAAATGTTAACTAACGTTTTAGTACATATGTATAAGCATTCAGTAATTTTAATGAAAAAAAAGTACATTTATCTTAGTAATAGTGACACCTGTTGTTTAGTGTGATGAACCCCCACGGTTGGGTACAGGAGCATAGAAGTTTTTAATTAAAATTGTTTTCCATAAGAAAAATGAAACCATCATACATGGCCTTATAAACAGCCTTTTACTTCATAGTGGGGTGGGTGGAGTAAAGCTGTGATTATTTTTATTACTTTCTGACCATCTAGTTTGCCATTTACCATGTCCATATAAACTAAAGCTCCAGCCAATATCAGATTTGACTACTTGTTTCAAGCTATGGCACTTGGAAATGAGTGTTGTGACATGTGGCAAATGTCCAACTGTCTTGGTTAATAAGATTGGCTATATTTCAACTAGAAACAGGTAAACCAGTATACCTGTATGTACGAAGCCAGTGATCGTTATTCAAGCCAAAGAAACTGCATCTATTTATATAAATACACATGGACAGAGAATATTTTCTTGGAGCACTAAATGTGACAATTGCCCTACTGTCTGTGATAAATATACCACACCAGCTACATAGTGCCCGACGAGGAGTTGGGTAGGTAGTGAAGAAAAACATTGACTGAAGCCTGGCAGAGGACTGAATTGTTGTCAACAGCAACAAACATACTGGGAAAGTCAAAGACAGTGAAAAAACAAACAAACAAAAAACACACAGGCATATAAATACTAACTTTCTAGGATCTTTATTGACTCCAAGTAATCCAGAGTAGAACGAGATGAATCAACGCTATACTCCGCCATCTTTATTTTAATATTAGATGCAACCATTATTCTGTAGGGGACAACGGGTCATAACTTGAGGGGAGTTAACACCCATGATTTTTAAAATGCCTTGATCAATAAGAGTCTAAGTTACAGGGAACATTATTTTCATTTTTCAGTGGACCAATAAATGCATTTGACAGGAAAATAGAAAAACTCTACCACAACAGCAATTAGAACAGCTTGCTGCATTATAAGTATCACTTCCCTGTCAAATTAGTGGTTCATGCTTATTTGAATCTGAACATAACAGGCCAATTCTATCACACCTTGCTAGGCTTGAACTTCCATCCAATCAGAGCATTCCAAATGAACATGATTCTCCACAAAACTAGAGGGCGCTCTGACCAAAAAATTGCCATGATCTAAATAAAAAGAACTGAATGTCCACAGTTATGTCTGTAGGTGTACCTTACCTGCATGCAAAATAAAGTCCAAGATTGGTCGGTTATGTACGTACTTATCCAAAATGAATTCATACCCATTTTAACACGTAGCCAGGGTAATGAAATTAAACGGTACCCACCGAAAAATACACAGGGTCAGAACCCTGACCAACATATTGAAATAAAGTCCAAGATTGGTCGGTTATGTACGTACTTATCCAAAATGAATTCATAACCATTTTAACACGTAGCCAGGGTAATGAAATTAAACGGTACCCACCGAAAAATACACAGGGTCAGAACCCTGACCAACACATTGAAATATAAAGTCCAAGATTGGTCGGTTATGTACGTACTTATCCAAAATGAATTCATACCCATTTTAACACGTAGCCAGGGTGGTGAAATTAAACGGTACCCACCGAAAAATACACAGGGTCAGAACCCTGACCAACATATTGAAATAAAGTCCAAGATTGGTCGGTTATGTACGTACTTATCCAAAATGAATTCATACCCATTTTAACACGTAGCCAGGGTGGTGAAATTAAACGGTACCCACCGAAAAATACACAGGGTCAGAACCCTGACCAACACATTGAAATAAAGTCCAAGATTGGTCGGTTATGTACGTACTTATCCAAAATGAATTCATACCCATTTTAACACGTAGCCAGGGTGGTGAAATTAAACGGTACCCACCGAAAAATACACAGGGTCAGAACCCTGACCAACACATTGAAATAAAGTCCAAGATTGGTCGGTTATGTACGTACTTATCCAAAATGAATTCATAACCATTTTAACACGTAGCCAGGGTAATGAAATTAAACGGTACCCACCGAAAAATACACAGGGTCAGAACCCTGACCAACATATTGAAATAAAGTCCAAGATTGGTCGGTTATGTACGTACTTATCCACAATGAATTCATAACCATTTTAACACGTAGCCAGGGTAATGAAATTAAACGGTACCCACCGAAAAATACACAGGGTCAGAACCCTGACCAACACATTGAAATAAAGTCCAAGATTGGTCGGTTATGTACGTACTTATCCAAAATGAATTCATAACCATTTTAACACGTAGCCAGGGTAATGAAATTAAACGGTACCCACCGAAAAATACACAGGGTCAGAACCCTGACCAACACATTGAAATAAAGTCCAAGATTGGTCGGTTATGTACGTACTTATCCAGAGTGAATTCATAACCATTTTAACACGTAGCCAGGGTAATGAAATTAAACGGTACCCACCGAAAAATACACAGGGTCAGAACCCTGACCAACATATTGAAATAAAGTCCAAGATTGGTCGGTTATGTACGTACTTATCCAAAATGAATTCATAACCATTTTAACACGTAGCCAGGGTAATGAACCAATGCATTGCCTGATATTAAATGTTAACTAACGTTTTAGTACATATGTATAAGCATAATGTCCACAGTTATGTCTGTAGGTGTACCTTACCTGCATGCAAAATAAAGTCCAAGATTGGTCGGTTATGTACGTACTTATCCAAAATAAATTCATACCCATTTTAACACGTAGCCAGGGTGGTGAAATTAAACGGTACCCACCGAAAAATACACAGGGTCAGAACCCTGACCAACACATTGAAATAAAGTCCAAGATTGGTCGGTTATGTACGTACTTATCCAAAATGAATTCATACCCATTTTAACACGTAGCCAGGGTGGTGAAATTAAACGGTACCCACCGAAAAATACACAGGGTCAGAACCCTGACCAACACATTGAAATAAAGTCCAAGATTGGTCGGTTATGTACGTACTTATCCAAAATGAATTCATAACCATTTTAACACGTAGCCAGGGTAATGAAATTAAACGGTACCCACCGAAAAATACACAGGGTCAGAACCCTGACCAACATATTGAAATAAAGTCCAAGATTGGTCGGTTATGTACGTACTTATCCAAAATGAATTCATAACCATTTTAACACGTAGCCAGGGTAATGAACCAATGCATTGCCTGATATTAAATGTTAACTAACGTTTTAGTACATATGTATAAGCATTCAGTAATTTTAATGAAAAAAAAGTACATTTATCTTAGTAATAGTGACACCTGTTGTTTAGTGTGATGAACCCCCACGGTTGGGTACAGGAGCATAGAAGTTTTTAATTAAAATTGTTTTCCATAAGAAAAATGAAACCATCATACATGGCCTTATAAACAGCCTTTTACTTCATAGTGGGGTGGGTGGAGTAAAGCTGTGATTATTTTTATTACTTTCTGACCATCTAGTTTGCCATTTACCATGTCCATATAAACTAAAGCTCCAGCCAATATCAGATTTGACTACTTGTTTCAAGCTATGGCACTTGGAAATGAGTGTTGTGACATGTGGCAAATGTCCAACTGTCTTGGTTAATAAGATTGGCTATATTTCAACTAGAAACAGGTAAACCAGTATACCTGTATGTACGAAGCCAGTGATCGTTATTCAAGCCAAAGAAACTGCATCTATTTATATAAATACACATGGACAGAGAATATTTTCTTGGAGCACTAAATGTGACAATTGCCCTACTGTCTGTGATAAATATACCACACCAGCTACATAGTGCCCGACGAGGAGTTGGGTAGGTAGTGAAGAAAAACATTGACTGAAGCCTGGCAGAGGACTGAATTGTTGTCAACAGCAACAAACATACTGGGAAAGTCAAAGACAGTGAAAAAACAAACAAACAAAAAACACTCAGGCATATAAATACTAACTTTCTAGGATCTTTATTGACTCCAAGTAATCCAGAGTAGAACGAGATGAATCAACGCTATACTCCGCCATCTTTATTTTAATATTAGATGCAACCATTATTCTGTAGGGGACAACGGGTCATAACTTGAGGGGAGTTAACACCCATGATTTTTAAAATGCCTTGATCAATAAGAGTCTAAGTTACAGGGAACATTATTTTCATTTTTCAGTGGACCAATAAATGCATTTGACAGGAAAATAGAAAAACTCTACCACAACAGCAATTAGAACAGCTTGCTGCATTATAAGTATCACTTCCCTGTCAAATTAGTGGTTCATGCTTATTTGAATCTGAACATAACAGGCCAATTCTATCACACCTTGCTAGGCTTGAACTTCCATCCAATCAGAGCATTCCAAATGAACATGATTCTCCACAAAACTAGAGGGCGCTCTGACCAAAAAATTGCCATGATCTAAATAAAAAGAACTGAATGTCCACAGTTATGTCTGTAGGTGTACCTTACCTGCATGCAAAATAAAGTCCAAGATTGGTCGGTTATGTACGTACTTATCCAAAATGAATTCATACCCATTTTAACACGTAGCCAGGGTAATGAAATTAAACGGTACCCACCGAAAAATACACAGGGTCAGAACCCTGACCAACATATTGAAATAAAGTCAAGATTGGTCGGTTATGTACGTACTTATCCAAAATGAATTCATAACCATTTTAACACGTAGCCAGGGTAATGAAATTAAACGGTACCCACCGAAAAATACACAGGGTCAGAACCCTGACCAACACATTGAAATAAAGTCCAAGATTGGTCGGTTATGTACGTACTTATCCAAAATGAATTCATACCCATTTTAACACGTAGCCAGGGTGGTGAAATTAAACGGTACCCACCGAAAAATACACAGGGTCAGAACCCTGACCAACACATTGAAATAAAGTCCAAGATTGGTCGGTTATGTACGTACTTATCCAAAATGAATTCATAACCATTTTAACACGTAGCCAGGGTAATGAAATTAAACGGTACCCACCGAAAATACACAGGGTCAGAACCCTGACCAACATATTGAAATAAAGTCCAAGATTGGTCGGTTATGTACGTACTTATCCAAAATGAATTCATAACCATTTTAACACGTAGCCAGGGTAATGAACCAATGCATTGCCTGATATTAAATGTTAACTAACGTTTTAGTACATATGTATAAGCATTCAGTAATTTTAATGAAAAAAAAGTACATTTATCTTAGTAATAGTGACACCTGTTGTTTAGTGTGATGAACCCCCACGGTTGGGTACAGGAGCATAGAAGTTTTTAATTAAAATTGTTTTCCATAAGAAAAATGAAACCATCATACATGGCCTTATAAACAGCCTTTTACTTCATAGTGGGGTGGGTGGAGTAAAGCTGTGATTATTTTTATTACTTTCTGACCATCTAGTTTGCCATTTACCATGTCCATATAAACTAAAGCTCCAGCCAATATCAGATTTGACTACTTGTTTCAAGCTATGGCACTTGGAAATGAGTGTTGTGACATGTGGCAAATGTCCAACTGTCTTGGTTAATAAGATTGGCTATATTTCAACTAGAAACAGGTAAACCAGTATACCTGTATGTACGAAGCCAGTGATCGTTATTCAAGCCAAAGAAACTGCATCTATTTATATAAATACACATGGACAGAGAATATTTTCTTGGAGCACTAAATGTGACAATTGCCCTACTGTCTGTGATAAATATACCACACCAGCTACATAGTGCCCGACGAGGAGTTGGGTAGGTAGTGAAGAAAAACATTGACTGAAGCCTGGCAGAGGACTGAATTGTTGTCAACAGCAACAAACATACTGGGAAAGTCAAAGACAGTGAAAAAACAAACAAACAAAAAACACTCAGGCATATAAATACTAACTTTCTAGGATCTTTATTGACTCCAAGTAATCCAGAGTAGAACGAGATGAATCAACGCTATACTCCGCCATCTTTATTTTAATATTAGATGCAACCATTATTCTGTAGGGGACAACGGGTCATAACTTGAGGGGAGTTAACACCCATGATTTTTAAAATGCCTTGATCAATAAGAGTCTAAGTTACAGGGAACATTATTTTCATTTTTCAGTGGACCAATAAATGCATTTGACAGGAAAATAGAAAAACTCTACCACAACAGCAATTAGAACAGCTTGCTGCATTATAAGTATCACTTCCCTGTCAAATTAGTGGTTCATGCTTATTTGAATCTGAACATAACAGGCCAATTCTATCACACCTTGCTAGGCTTGAACTTCCATCCAATCAGAGCATTCCAAATGAACATGATTCTCCACAAAACTAGAGGGCGCTCTGACCAAAAAATTGCCATGATCTAAATAAAAAGAACTGAATGTCCACAGTTATGTCTGTAGGTGTACCTTACCTGCATGCAAAATAAAGTCCAAGATTGGTCGGTTATGTACGTACTTATCCAAAATGAATTCATACCCATTTTAACACGTAGCCAGGGTAATGAAATTAAACGGTACCCACCGAAAAATACACAGGGTCTGAACCCTGACCAACATATTGAAATAAAGTCCAAGATTGGTCGGTTATGTACGTACTTATCCAAAATGAATTCATACCCATTTTAACACGTAGCCAGGGTGGTGAAATTAAACGGTACCCACCGAAAAATACACAGGGTCAGAACCCTGACCAACACATTGAAATAAAGTCCAAGATTGGTCGGTTATGTACGTACTTATCCAAAATGAATTCATAACCATTTTAACACGTAGCCAGGGTAATGAAATTAAACGGTACCCACCGAAAAATACACAGGGTCAGAACCCTGACCAACATATTGAAATAAAGTCCAAGATTGGTCGGTTATGTACGTACTTATCCACAATG
Source organism: Saccoglossus kowalevskii (assembly GCF_978046115.1). NCBI lineage: Eukaryota > Metazoa > Hemichordata > Enteropneusta > Harrimaniidae > Saccoglossus > Saccoglossus kowalevskii. The sequence continues at coordinate 16,865 of NW_028188763.1, read as the reverse complement.
AATTCATAACCATTTTAACACGTAGCCAGGGTAATGAAATTAAACGGTACCCACCGAAAAATACACAGGGTCAGAACCCTGACCAACACATTGAAATAAAGTCCAAGATTGGTCGGTTATGTACGTACTTATCCAAAATGAATTCATAACCATTTTAACACGTAGCCAGGGTAATGAAATTAAACGGTACCCACCGAAAAATACACAGGGTCAGAACCCTGACCAACACATTGAAATAAAGTCCAAGATTGGTCGGTTATGTACGTACTTATCCAGAGTGAATTCATAACCATTTTAACACGTAGCCAGGGTAATGAAATTAAACGGTACCCACCGAAAAATACACAGGGTCAGAACCCTGACCAACATATTGAAATAAAGTCCAAGATTGGTCGGTTATGTACGTACTTATCCAAAATGAATTCATAACCATTTTAACACGTAGCCAGGGTAATGAACCAATGCATTGCCTGATATTAAATGTTAACTAACGTTTTAGTACATATGTATAAGCATAATGTCCACAGTTATGTCTGTAGGTGTACCTTACCTGCATGCAAAATAAAGTCCAAGATTGGTCGGTTATGTACGTACTTATCCAAAATGAATTCATACCCATTTTAACACGTAGCCAGGGTGGTGAAATTAAACGGTACCCACCGAAAAATACACAGGGTCAGAACCCTGACCAACACATTGAAATAAAGTCCAAGATTGGTCGGTTATGTACGTACTTATCCAAAATGAATTCATACCCATTTTAACACGTAGCCAGGGTGGTGAAATTAAACGGTACCCACCGAAAAATACACAGGGTCAGAACCCTGACCAACACATTGAAATAAAGTCCAAGATTGGTCGGTTATGTACGTACTTATCCAAAATGAATTCATAACCATTTTAACACGTAGCCAGGGTAATGAAATTAAACGGTACCCACCGAAAAATACACAGGGTCAGAACCCTGACCAACATATTGAAATAAAGTCCAAGATTGGTCGGTTATGTACGTACTTATCCAAAATGAATTCATAACCATTTTAACACGTAGCCAGGGTAATGAACCAATGCATTGCCTGATATTAAATGTTAACTAACGTTTTAGTACATATGTATAAGCATTCAGTAATTTTAATGAAAAAAAAGTACATTTATCTTAGTAATAGTGACACCTGTTGTTTAGTGTGATGAACCCCCACGGTTGGGTACAGGAGCATAGAAGTTTTTAATTAAAATTGTTTTCCATAAGAAAAATGAAACCATCATACATGGCCTTATAAACAGCCTTTTACTTCATAGTGGGGTGGGTGGAGTAAAGCTGTGATTATTTTTATTACTTTCTGACCATCTAGTTTGCCATTTACCATGTCCATATAAACTAAAGCTCCAGCCAATATCAGATTTGACTACTTGTTTCAAGCTATGGCACTTGGAAATGAGTGTTGTGACATGTGGCAAATGTCCAACTGTCTTGGTTAATAAGATTGGCTATATTTCAACTAGAAACAGGTAAACCAGTATACCTGTATGTACGAAGCCAGTGATCGTTATTCAAGCCAAAGAAACTGCATCTATTTATATAAATACACATGGACAGAGAATATTTTCTTGGAGCACTAAATGTGACAATTGCCCTACTGTCTGTGATAAATATACCACACCAGCTACATAGTGCCCGACGAGGAGTTGGGTAGGTAGTGAAGAAAAACATTGACTGAAGCCTGGCAGAGGACTGAATTGTTGTCAACAGCAACAAACATACTGGGAAAGTCAAAGACAGTGAAAAAACAAACAAACAAAAAACACTCAGGCATATAAATACTAACTTTCTAGGATCTTTATTGACTCCAAGTAATCCAGAGTAGAACGAGATGAATCAACGCTATACTCCGCCATCTTTATTTTAATATTAGATGCAACCATTATTCTGTAGGGGACAACGGGTCATAACTTGAGGGGAGTTAACACCCATGATTTTTAAAATGCCTTGATCAATAAGAGTCTAAGTTACAGGGAACATTATTTTCATTTTTCAGTGGACCAATAAATGCATTTGACAGGAAAATAGAAAAACTCTACCACAACAGCAATTAGAACAGCTTGCTGCATTATAAGTATCACTTCCCTGTCAAATTAGTGGTTCATGCTTATTTGAATCTGAACATAACAGGCCAATTCTATCACACCTTGCTAGGCTTGAACTTCCATCCAATCAGAGCATTCCAAATGAACATGATTCTCCACAAAACTAGAGGGCGCTCTGACCAAAAAATTGCCATGATCTAAATAAAAAGAACTGAATGTCCACAGTTATGTCTGTAGGTGTACCTTACCTGCATGCAAAATAAAGTCCAAGATTGGTCGGTTATGTACGTACTTATCCAAAATGAATTCATACCCATTTTAACACGTAGCCAGGGTAATGAAATTAAACGGTACCCACCGAAAAATACACAGGGTCTGAACCCTGACCAACATATTGAAATAAAGTCCAAGATTGGTCGGTTATGTACGTACTTATCCAAAATGAATTCATACCCATTTTAACACGTAGCCAGGGTGGTGAAATTAAACGGTACCCACCGAAAAATACACAGGGTCAGAACCCTGACCAACACATTGAAATAAAGTCCAAGATTGGTCGGTTATGTACGTACTTATCCAAAATGAATTCATAACCATTTTAACACGTAGCCAGGGTAATGAAATTAAACGGTACCCACCGAAAAATACACAGGGTCAGAACCCTGACCAACATATTGAAATAAAGTCCAAGATTGGTCGGTTATGTACGTACTTATCCACAATGAATTCATAACCATTTTAACACGTAGCCAGGGTAATGAAATTAAACGGTACCCACCGAAAAATACACAGGGTCAGAACCCTGACCAACACATTGAAATAAAGTCCAAGATTGGTCGGTTATGTACGTACTTATCCAAAATGAATTCATAACCATTTTAACACGTAGCCAGGGTAATGAAATTAAACGGTACCCACCGAAAAATACACAGGGTCAGAACCCTGACCAACACATTGAAATAAAGTCCAAGATTGGTCGGTTATGTACGTACTTATCCAGAGTGAATTCATAACCATTTTAACACGTAGCCAGGGTAATGAAATTAAACGGTACCCACCGAAAAATACACAGGGTCAGAACCCTGACCAACATATTGAAATAAAGTCCAAGATTGGTCGGTTATGTACGTACTTATCCAAAATGAATTCATAACCATTTTAACACGTAGCCAGGGTAATGAACCAATGCATTGCCTGATATTAAATGTTAACTAACGTTTTAGTACATATGTATAAGCATAATGTCCACAGTTATGTCTGTAGGTGTACCTTACCTGCATGCAAAATAAAGTCCAAGATTGGTCGGTTATGTACGTACTTATCCAAAATGAATTCATACCCATTTTAACACGTAGCCAGGGTGGTGAAATTAAACGGTACCCACCGAAAAATACACAGGGTCAGAACCCTGACCAACACATTGAAATAAAGTCCAAGATTGGTCGGTTATGTACGTACTTATCCAAAATGAATTCATACCCATTTTAACACGTAGCCAGGGTGGTGAAATTAAACGGTACCCACCGAAAAATACACAGGGTCAGAACCCTGACCAACACATTGAAATAAAGTCCAAGATTGGTCGGTTATGTACGTACTTATCCAAAATGAATTCATAACCATTTTAACACGTAGCCAGGGTAATGAAATTAAACGGTACCCACCGAAAAATACACAGGGTCAGAACCCTGACCAACATATTGAAATAAAGTCCAAGATTGGTCGGTTATGTACGTACTTATCCAAAATGAATTCATAACCATTTTAACACGTAGCCAGGGTAATGAACCAATGCATTGCCTGATATTAAATGTTAACTAACGTTTTAGTACATATGTATAAGCATTCAGTAATTTTAATGAAAAAAAAGTACATTTATCTTAGTAATAGTGACACCTGTTGTTTAGTGTGATGAACCCCCACGGTTGGGTACAGGAGCATAGAAGTTTTTAATTAAAATTGTTTTCCATAAGAAAAATGAAACCATCATACATGGCCTTATAAACAGCCTTTTACTTCATAGTGGGGTGGGTGGAGTAAAGCTGTGATTATTTTTATTACTTTCTGACCATCTAGTTTGCCATTTACCATGTCCATATAAACTAAAGCTCCAGCCAATATCAGATTTGACTACTTGTTTCAAGCTATGGCACTTGGAAATGAGTGTTGTGACATGTGGCAAATGTCCAACTGTCTTGGTTAATAAGATTGGCTATATTTCAACTAGAAACAGGTAAACCAGTATACCTGTATGTACGAAGCCAGTGATCGTTATTCAAGCCAAAGAAACTGCATCTATTTATATAAATACACATGGACAGAGAATATTTTCTTGGAGCACTAAATGTGACAATTGCCCTACTGTCTGTGATAAATATACCACACCAGCTACATAGTGCCCGACGAGGAGTTGGGTAGGTAGTGAAGAAAAACATTGACTGAAGCCTGGCAGAGGACTGAATTGTTGTCAACAGCAACAAACATACTGGGAAAGTCAAAGACAGTGAAAAAACAAACAAACAAAAAACACTCAGGCATATAAATACTAACTTTCTAGGATCTTTATTGACTCCAAGTAATCCAGAGTAGAACGAGATGAATCAACGCTATACTCCGCCATCTTTATTTTAATATTAGATGCAACCATTATTCTGTAGGGGACAACGGGTCATAACTTGAGGGGAGTTAACACCCATGATTTTTAAAATGCCTTGATCAATAAGAGTCTAAGTTACAGGGAACATTATTTTCATTTTTCAGTGGACCAATAAATGCATTTGACAGGAAAATAGAAAAACTCTACCACAACAGCAATTAGAACAGCTTGCTGCATTATAAGTATCACTTCCCTGTCAAATTAGTGGTTCATGCTTATTTGAATCTGAACATAACAGGCCAATTCTATCACACCTTGCTAGGCTTGAACTTCCATCCAATCAGAGCATTCCAAATGAACATGATTCTCCACAAAACTAGAGGGCGCTCTGACCAAAAAATTGCCATGATCTAAATAAAAAGAACTGAATGTCCACAGTTATGTCTGTAGGTGTACCTTACCTGCATTTGAAATAAAGTCCAAGATTGGTCGGTTATGTACGTACTTATCCAAAATGAATTCATAACCATTTTAACACGTAGCCAGGGTAATGAAATTAAACGGTACCCACCGAAAAATACACAGGGTCTGAACCCTGACCAACATATTGAAATAAAGTCCAAGATTGGTCGGTTATGTACGTACTTATCCAAAATGAATTCATAACCATTTTAACACGTAGCCAGGGTAATGAAATTAAACGGTACCCACCGAAAAATACACAGGGTCAGAACCCTGACCAACACATTGAAATATAAAGTCCAAGATTGGTCGGTTATGTACGTACTTATCCAAAATGAATTCATAACCATTTTAACACGTAGCCAGGGTAATGAAATTAAACGGTACCCACCGAAAAATACACAGGGTCAGAACCCTGACCAACATATTGAAATAAAGTCCAAGATTGGTCGGTTATGTACGTACTTATCCAAAATGAATTCATAACCATTTTAACACGTAGCCAGGGTAATGAAATTAAACGGTACCCACCGAAAAATACACAGGGTCAGAACCCTGACCAACACATTGAAATAAAGTCCAAGATTGGTCGGTTATGTACGTACTTATCCAAAATGAATTCATAACCATTTTAACACGTAGCCAGGGTAATGAAATTAAACGGTACCCACCGAAAAATACACAGGGTCAGAACCCTGACCAACACATTGAAATAAAGTCCAAGATTGGTCGGTTATGTACGTACTTATCCAGAGTGAATTCATAACCATTTTAACACGTAGCCAGGGTAATGAAATTAAACGGTACCCACCGAAAAATACACAGGGTCAGAACCCTGACCAACATATTGAAATAAAGTCCAAGATTGGTCGGTTATGTACGTACTTATCCAAAATGAATTCATAACCATTTTAACACGTAGCCAGGGTAATGAAATTAAACGGTACCCACCGAAAAATACACAGGGTCAGAACCCTGACCAACACATTGAAATAAAGTCCAAGATTGGTCGGTTATGTACGTACTTATCCAAAATGAATTCATAACCATTTTAACACGTAGCCAGGGTAATGAAATTAAACGGTACCCACCGAAAAATACACAGGGTCAGAACCCTGACCAACACATTGAAATAAAGTCCAAGATTGGTCGGTTATGTACGTACTTATCCAGAGTGAATTCATAACCATTTTAACACGTAGCCAGGGTAATGAAATTAAACGGTACCCACCGAAAAATACACAGGGTCAGAACCCTGACCAACATATTGAAATAAAGTCCAAGATTGGTCGGTTATGTACGTACTTATCCAAAATGAATTCATAACCATTTTAACACGTAGCCAGGGTAATGAAATTAAACGGTACCCACCGAAAAATACACAGGGTCAGAACCCTGACCAACACATTGAAATAAAGTCCAAGATTGGTCGGTTATGTACGTACTTATCCAAAATGAATTCATAACCATTTTAACACGTAGCCAGGGTAATGAAATTAAACGGTACCCACCGAAAAATACACAGGGTCAGAACCCTGACCAACACATTGAAATAAAGTCCAAGATTGGTCGGTTATGTACGTACTTATCCAGAGTGAATTTATAACCATTTTAACACGTAGCCAGGGTAATGAAATTAAACGGTACCCACCGAAAAATACACAGGGTCAGAACCCTGACCAACATATTGAAATAAAGTCCAAGATTGGTCGGTTATGTACGTACTTATCCAAAATGAATTCATAACCATTTTAACACGTAGCCAGGGTAATGAACCAATGCATTGCCTGATATTAAATGTTAACTAACGTTTTAGTACATATGTATAAGCATTCAGTAATTTTAATGAAAAAAAAGTACATTTATCTTAGTAATAGTGACACCTGTTGTTTAGTGTGATGAACCCCCACGGTTGGGTACAGGAGCATAGAAGTTTTTAATTAAAATTGTTTTCCATAAGAAAAATGAAACCATCATACATGGCCTTATAAACAGCCTTTTACTTCATAGTGGGGTGGGTGGAGTAAAGCTGTGATTATTTTTATTACTTTCTGACCATCTAGTTTGCCATTTACCATGTCCATATAAACTAAAGCTCCAGCCAATATCAGATTTGACTACTTGTTTCAAGCTATGGCACTTGGAAATGAGTGTTGTGACATGTGGCAAATGTCCAACTGTCTTGGTTAATAAGATTGGCTATATTTCAACTAGAAACAGGTAAACCAGTATACCTGTATGTACGAAGCCAGTGATCGTTATTCAAGCCAAAGAAACTGCATCTATTTATATAAATACACATGGACAGAGAATATTTTCTTGGAGCACTAAATGTGACAATTGCCCTACTGTCTGTGATAAATATACCACACCAGCTACATAGTGCCCGACGAGGAGTTGGGTAGGTAGTGAAGAAAAACATTGACTGAAGCCTGGCAGAGGACTGAATTGTTGTCAACAGCAACAAACATACTGGGAAAGTCAAAGACAGTGAAAAAACAAACAAACAAAAAACACACAGGCATATAAATACTAACTTTCTAGGATCTTTATTGACTCCAAGTAATCCAGAGTAGAACGAGATGAATCAACGCTATACTCCGCCATCTTTATTTTAATATTAGATGCAACCATTATTCTGTAGGGGACAACGGGTCATAACTTGAGGGGAGTTAACACCCATGATTTTTAAAATGCCTTGATCAATAAGAGTCTAAGTTACAGGGAACATTATTTTCATTTTTCAGTGGACCAATAAATGCATTTGACAGGAAAATAGAAAAACTCTACCACAACAGCAATTAGAACAGCTTGCTGCATTATAAGTATCACTTCCCTGTCAAATTAGTGGTTCATGCTTATTTGAATCTGAACATAACAGGCCAATTCTATCACACCTTGCTAGGCTTGAACTTCCATCCAATCAGAGCATTCCAAATGAACATGATTCTCCACAAAACTAGAGGGCGCTCTGACCAAAAAATTGCCATGATCTAAATAAAAAGAACTGAATGTCCACAGTTATGTCTGTAGGTGTACCTTACCTGCATTTGAAATAAAGTCCAAGATTGGTCGGTTATGTACGTACTTATCCAAAATGAATTCATAACCATTTTAACACGTAGCCAGGGTAATGAAATTAAACGGTACCCACCGAAAAATACACAGGGTCTGAACCCTGACCAACATATTGAAATAAAGTCCAAGATTGGTCGGTTATGTACGTACTTATCCAAAATGAATTCATAACCATTTTAACACGTAGCCAGGGTAATGAAATTAAACGGTACCCACCGAAAAATACACAGGGTCAGAACCCTGACCAACACATTGAAATATAAAGTCCAAGATTGGTCGGTTATGTACGTACTTATCCAAAATGAATTCATAACCATTTTAACACGTAGCCAGGGTAATGAAATTAAACGGTACCCACCGAAAAATACACAGGGTCAGAACCCTGACCAACACATTGAAATAAAGTCCAAGATTGGTCGGTTATGTACGTACTTATCCAGAGTGAATTCATAACCATTTTAACACGTAGCCAGGGTAATGAAATTAAACGGTACCCACCGAAAAATACACAGGGTCAGAACCCTGACCAACATATTGAAATAAAGTCCAAGATTGGTCGGTTATGTACGTACTTATCCAAAATGAATTCATAACCATTTTAACACGTAGCCAGGGTAATGAACCAATGCATTGCCTGATATTAAATGTTAACTAACGTTTTAGTACATATGTATAAGCATTCAGTAATTTTAATGAAAAAAAAGTACATTTATCTTAGTAATAGTGACACCTGTTGTTTAGTGTGATGAACCCCCACGGTTGGGTACAGGAGCATAGAAGTTTTTAATTAAAATTGTTTTCCATAAGAAAAATGAAACCATCATACATGGCCTTATAAACAGCCTTTTACTTCATAGTGGGGTGGGTGGAGTAAAGCTGTGATTATTTTTATTACTTTCTGACCATCTAGTTTGCCATTTACCATGTCCATATAAACTAAAGCTCCAGCCAATATCAGATTTGACTACTTGTTTCAAGCTATGGCACTTGGAAATGAGTGTTGTGACATGTGGCAAATGTCCAACTGTCTTGGTTAATAAGATTGGCTATATTTCAACTAGAAACAGGTAAACCAGTATACCTGTATGTACGAAGCCAGTGATCGTTATTCAAGCCAAAGAAACTGCATCTATTTATATAAATACACATGGACAGAGAATATTTTCTTGGAGCACTAAATGTGACAATTGCCCTACTGTCTGTGATAAATATACCACACCAGCTACATAGTGCCCGACGAGGAGTTGGGTAGGTAGTGAAGAAAAACATTGACTGAAGCCTGGCAGAGGACTGAATTGTTGTCAACAGCAACAAACATACTGGGAAAGTCAAAGACAGTGAAAAAACAAACAAACAAAAAACACACAGGCATATAAATACTAACTTTCTAGGATCTTTATTGACTCCAAGTAATCCAGAGTAGAACGAGATGAATCAACGCTATACTCCGCCATCTTTATTTTAATATTAGATGCAACCATTATTCTGTAGGGGACAACGGGTCATAACTTGAGGGGAGTTAACACCCATGATTTTTAAAATGCCTTGATCAATAAGAGTCTAAGTTACAGGGAACATTATTTTCATTTTTCAGTGGACCAATAAATGCATTTGACAGGAAAATAGAAAAACTCTACCACAACAGCAATTAGAACAGCTTGCTGCATTATAAGTATCACTTCCCTGTCAAATTAGTGGTTCATGCTTATTTGAATCTGAACATAACAGGCCAATTCTATCACACCTTGCTAGGCTTGAACTTCCATCCAATCAGAGCATTCCAAATGAACATGATTCTCCACAAAACTAGAGGGCGCTCTGACCAAAAAATTGCCATGATCTAAATAAAAAGAACTGAATGTCCACAGTTATGTCTGTAGGTGTACCTTACCTGCATGCAAAATAAAGTCCAAGATTGGTCGGTTATGTACGTACTTATCCAAAATGAATTCATACCCATTTTAACACGTAGCCAGGGTAATGAAATTAAACGGTACCCACCGAAAAATACACAGGGTCAGAACCCTGACCAACATATTGAAATAAAGTCCAAGATTGGTCGGTTATGTACGTACTTATCCAAAATGAATTCATAACCATTTTAACACGTAGCCAGGGTAATGAAATTAAACGGTACCCACCGAAAAATACACAGGGTCAGAAACCCTGACCAACACATTGAAATATAAAGTCCAAGATTGGTCGGTTATGTACGTACTTATCCAAAATGAATTCATAACCATTTTAACACGTAGCCAGGGTAATGAAATTAAACGGTACCCACCGAAAAATACACAGGGTCAGAACCCTGACCAACACATTGAAATAAAGTCCAAGATTGGTCGGTTATGTACGTACTTATCCAGAGTGAATTCATAACCATTTTAACACGTAGCCAGGGTAATGAAATTAAACGGTACCCACCGAAAAATACACAGGGTCAGAACCCTGACCAACATATTGAAATAAAGTCCAAGATTGGTCGGTTATGTACGTACTTATCCAAAATGAATTCATAACCATTTTAACACGTAGCCAGGGTAATGAACCAATGCATTGCCTGATATTAAATGTTAACTAACGTTTTAGTACATATGTATAAGCATTCAGTAATTTTAATGAAAAAAAAGTACATTTATCTTAGTAATAGTGACACCTGTTGTTTAGTGTGATGAACCCCCACGGTTGGGTACAGGAGCATAGAAGTTTTTAATTAAAATTGTTTTCCATAAGAAAAATGAAACCATCATACATGGCCTTATAAACAGCCTTTTACTTCATAGTGGGGTGGGTGGAGTAAAGCTGTGATTATTTTTATTACTTTCTGACCATCTAGTTTGCCATTTACCATGTCCATATAAACTAAAGCTCCAGCCAAATATCAGATTTGACTACTTGTTTCAAGCTATGGCACTTGGGAAATGAGTGTTGTGACATGTGGGCAAATGTCCAACTGTCTTGGTTAATAAGATTGGCTATATTTCAACTAGAAACAGGTAAACCAGTATACCTGTATGTACGAAGCCAGTGATCGTTATTCAAGCCAAAGAAACTGCATCTATTTATATAAATACACATGGACAGAGAATATTTTCTTGGAGCACTAAATGTGACAATTGCCCTACTGTCTGTGATAAATATACCACACCAGCTACATAGTGCCCGACGAGGAGTTGGGTAGGTAGTGAAGAAAAACATTGACTGAAGCCTGGCAGAGGACTGAATTGTTGTCAACAGCAACAAACATACTGGGAAAGTCAAAGACAGTGAAAAAACAAACAAACAAAAAACACACAGGCATATAAATACTAACTTTCTAGGATCTTTATTGACTCCAAGTAATCCAGAGTAGAACGAGATGAATCAACGCTATACTCCGCCATCTTTATTTTAATATTAGATGCAACCATTATTCTGTAGGGGACAACGGGTCATAACTTGAGGGGAGTTAACACCCATGATTTTTAAAATGCCTTGATCAATAAGAGTCTAAGTTACAGGGAACATTATTTTCATTTTTCAGTGGACCAATAAATGCATTTGACAGGAAAATAGAAAAACTCTACCACAACAGCAATTAGAACAGCTTGCTGCATTATAAGTATCACTTCCCTGTCAAATTAGTGGTTCATGCTTATTTGAATCTGAACATAACAGGCCAATTCTATCACACCTTGCTAGGCTTGAACTTCCATCCAATCAGAGCATTCCAAATGAACATGATTCTCCACAAAACTAGAGGGCGCTCTGACCAAAAAATTGCCATGATCTAAATAAAAAGAACTGAATGTCCACAGTTATGTCTGTAGGTGTACCTTACCTGCATGCAAAATAAAGTCCAAGATTGGTCGGTTATGTACGTACTTATCCAAAATGAATTCATACCCATTTTAACACGTAGCCAGGGTAATGAAATTAAACGGTACCCACCGAAAATACACAGGGTCAGAACCCTGACCAACATATTGAAATAAAGTCCAAGATTGGTCGGTTATGTACGTACTTATCCAAAATGAATTCATAACCATTTTAACACGTAGCCAGGGTAATGAAATTAAACGGTACCCACCGAAAAATACACAGGGTCAGAACCCTGACCAACACATTGAAATATAAAGTCCAAGATTGGTCGGTTATGTACGTACTTATCCAAAATGAATTCATAACCATTTTAACACGTAGCCAGGGTAATGAAATTAAACGGTACCCACCGAAAAATACACAGGGTCAGAACCCTGACCAACACATTGAAATAAAGTCCAAGATTGGTCGGTTATGTACGTACTTATCCAGAGTGAATTCATAACCATTTTAACCACGTAGCCAGGGTAATGAAATTAAACGGTACCCACCGAAAAATACACAGGGTCAGAACCCTGACCAACATATTGAAATAAAGTCCAAGATTGGTCGGTTATGTACGTACTTATCCAAAATGAATTCATAACCATTTTAACACGTAGCCAGGGTAATGAACCAATGCATTGCCTGATATTAAATGTTAACTAACGTTTTAGTACATATGTATAAGCATTCAGTAATTTTAATGAAAAAAAAGTACATTTATCTTAGTAATAGTGACACCTGTTGTTTAGTGTGATGAACCCCCACGGTTGGGTACAGGAGCATAGAAGTTTTTAATTAAAATTGTTTTCCATAAGAAAAATGAAACCATCATACATGGCCTTATAAACAGCCTTTTACTTCATAGTGGGGTGGGTGGAGTAAAAGCTGTGATTATTTTTATTACTTTCTGACCATCTAGTTTGCCATTTACCATGTCCATATAAACTAAAGCTCCAGCCAATATCAGATTTGACTACTTGTTTCAAGCTATGGCACTTGGAAATGAGTGTTGTGACATGTGGCAAATGTCCAACTGTCTTGGTTAATAAGATTGGCTATATTTCAACTAGAAACAGGTAAACCAGTATACCTGTATGTACGAAGCCAGTGATCGTTATTCAAGCCAAAGAAACTGCATCTATTTATATAAATACACATGGACAGAGAATATTTTCTTGGAGCACTAAATGTGACAATTGCCCTACTGTCTGTGATAAATATACCACACCAGCTACATAGTGCCCGACGAGGAGTTGGGTAGGTAGTGAAGAAAAACATTGACTGAAGCCTGGCAGAGGACTGAATTGTTGTCAACAGCAACAAACATACTGGGAAAGTCAAAGACAGTGAAAAAACAAAACAAACAAAAAACACACAGGCATATAAATACTAACTTTCTAGGATCTTTATTGACTCCAAGTAATCCAGAGTAGAACGAGATGAATCAACGCTATACTCCGCCATCTTTATTTTAATATTAGATGCAACCATTATTCTGTAGGGGACAACGGGTCATAACTTGAGGGGAGTTAACACCCATGATTTTTAAAATGCCTTGATCAATAAGAGTCTAAGTTACAGGGAACATTATTTTCATTTTTCAGTGGACCAATAAATGCATTTGACAGGAAAATAGAAAAACTCTACCACAACAGCAATTAGAACAGCTTGCTGCATTATAAGTATCACTTCCCTGTCAAATTAGTGGTTCATGCTTATTTGAATCTGAACATAACAGGCCAATTCTATCACACCTTGCTAGGCTTGAACTTCCATCCAATCAGAGCATTCCAAATGAACATGATTCTCCACAAAACTAGAGGGCGCTCTGACCAAAAAATTGCCATGATCTAAATAAAAAGAACTGAATGTCCACAGTTATGTCTGTAGGTGTACCTTACCTGCATTTGAAATAAAGTCCAAGATTGGTCGGTTATGTACGTACTTATCCAAAATGAATTCATAACCATTTTAACACGTAGCCAGGGTAATGAATTAAACGGTACCCACCGAAAAATACACAGGGTCTGAACCCTGACCAACATATTGAAATAAAGTCCAAGATTGGTCGGTTATGTACGTACTTATCCAAAATGAATTCATAACCATTTTAACACGTAGCCAGGGTAATGAAATTAAACGGTACCCACCGAAAAATACACAGGGTCAGAACCCTGACCAACACATTGAAATATAAAGTCCAAGATTGGTCGGTTATGTACGTACTTATCCAAAATGAATTCATAACCATTTTAACACGTAGCCAGGGTAATGAAATTAAACGGTACCCACCGAAAAATACACAGGGTCAGAACCCTGACCAACACATTGAAATAAAGTCCAAGATTGGTCGGTTATGTACGTACTTATCCAGAGTGAATTCATAACCATTTTAACACGTAGCCAGGGTAATGAAATTAAACGGTACCACCGAAAAATACACAGGGTCAGAACCCTGACCAACATATTGAAATAAAGTCCAAGATTGGTCGGTTATGTACGTACTTATCCAAAATGAATTCATAACCATTTTAACACGTAGCCAGGGTAATGAACCAATGCATTGCCTGATATTAAATGTTAACTAACGTTTTAGTACATATGTATAAGCATTCAGTAATTTTAATGAAAAAAAAGTACATTTATCTTAGTAATAGTGACACCTGTTGTTTAGTGTGATGAACCCCCACGGTTGGGTACAGGAGCATAGAAGTTTTTAATTAAAATTGTTTCCATAAGAAAAATGAAACCATCATACATGGCCTTATAAACAGCCTTTTACTTCATAGTGGGGTGGGTGGAGTAAAGCTGTGATTATTTTTATTACTTTCTGACCATCTAGTTTGCCATTTACCATGTCCATATAAACTAAAGCTCCAGCCAATATCAGATTTGACTACTTGTTTCAAGCTATGGCACTTGGAAATGAGTGTTGTGACATGTGGCAAATGTCCAACTGTCTTGGTTAATAAGATTGGCTATATTTCAACTAGAAACAGGTAAACCAGTATACCTGTATGTACGAAGCCAGTGATCGTTATTCAAGCCAAAGAAACTGCATCTATTTATATAAATACACATGGACAGAGAATATTTTCTTGGAGCACTAAATGTGACAATTGCCCTACTGTCTGTGATAAATATACCACACCAGCTACATAGTGCCCGACGAGGAGTTGGGTAGGTAGTGAAGAAAAACATTGACTGAAGCCTGGCAGAGGACTGAATTGTTGTCAACAGCAACAAACATACTGGGAAAGTCAAAGACAGAGAAAAAACAAACAAACAAAAAACACACAGGCATATAAATACTAACTTTCTAGGATCTTTATTGACTCCAAGTAATCCAGAGTAGAACGAGATGAATCAACGCTATACTCCGCCATCTTTATTTTAATATTAGATGCAACCATTATTCTGTAGGGGACAACGGGTCATAACTTGAGGGGAGTTAACACCCATGATTTTTTAAAATGCCTTGATCAATAAGAGTCTAAGTTACAGGGAACATTATTTTCATTTTTCAGTGGACCAATAAATGCATTTGACAGGAAAATAGAAAAACTCTACCACAACAGCAATTAGAACAGCTTGCTGCATTATAAGTATCACTTCCCTGTCAAATTAGTGGTTCATGCTTATTTGAATCTGAACATAACAGGCCAATTCTATCACACCTTGCTAGGCTTGAACTTCCATCCAATCAGAGCATTCCAAAATGAACATGATTCTCCACAAAACTAGAGGGCGCTCTGACCAAAAAATTGCCATGATCTAAATAAAAGAACTGAATGTCCACAGTTATGTCTGTAGGTGTACCTTACCTGCATTTGAAATAAAGTCCAAGATTGGTCGGTTATGTACGTACTTATCCAAAATGAATTCATAACCATTTTAACACGTAGCCAGGGTAATGAAATTAAACGGTACCCACCGAAAATACACAGGGTCTGAACCCTGACCAACATATTGAAATAAAGTCCAAGATTGGTCGGTTATGTACGTACTTATCCAAAATGAATTCATAACCATTTTAACACGTAGCCAGGGTAATGAAATTAAACGGTACCCACCGAAAAATACACAGGGTCAGAACCCTGACCAACACATTGAAATATAAAGTCCAAGATTGGTCGGTTATGTACGTACTTATCCAAAATGAATTCATAACCATTTTAACACGTAGCCAGGGTAATGAAATTAAACGGTACCCACCGAAAAATACACAGGGTCAGAACCCTGACCAACACATTGAAATAAAGTCCAAGATTGGTCGGTTATGTACGTACTTATCCAGAGTGAATTCATAACCATTTTAACACGTAGCCAGGGTAATGAAATTAAACGGTACCCACCGAAAAATACACAGGGTCAGAACCCTGACCAACATATTGAAATAAAGTCCAAGATTGGTCGGTTATGTACGTACTTATCCAAAATGAATTCATAACCATTTTAACACGTAGCCAGGGTAATGAACCAATGCATTGCCTGATATTAAATGTTAACTAACGTTTTAGTACATATGTATAAGCATTCAGTAATTTTAATGAAAAAAAAGTACATTTATCTTAGTAATAGTGACACCTGTTGTTTAGTGTGATGAACCCCCACGGTTGGGTACAGGAGCATAGAAGTTTTTAATTAAAATTGTTTTCCATAAGAAAAATGAAACCATCATACATGGCCTTATAAACAGCCTTTTACTTCATAGTGGGGTGGGTGGAGTAAAGCTGTGATTATTTTTATTACTTTCTGACCATCTAGTTTGCCATTTACCATGTCCATATAAACTAAA